>NC_047668.1:35432366-35709865 GCF_011762505.2 Arvicanthis niloticus | reverse complement strand
AGAGGGTAGGGGGGCACATACCCAAGAAGCAGAGTAGCCCAAGTCTGAAAAGTACCGGTGAGGCAATGAGTGACAGCCTGGGCATGCCTCTGGGAGAGAGGAGGAAGAGGGCAATGCTGCATGGGTGTAGGATATTGGACCACTACATCAGAGCCCATTCCACAGTCATGTGAAGGAGACAGACTACGACTATCACGGTGTTCAGACTAGTGGAGGAGATGGCTGTGGCATTGGTGTTCACATCATTAAGTGAAAGAGCAGGCAGAGATGGTCTAGCAGAGGGTGTGCATGTGTGCATGTGCATGTGAGCTGACATAAGGACTTAGCACCCTGGGTCCTCACTGTTTACAGGAGCAGTTAAGAGACTTTCACACATGAACTAAATGTGCTTGACAGCCTACAGTGTGGATTGTCGTAAAACCATTAAACTGTACATTGCCAGTCCATACTCCATGGCCTGCCCCTTCTCCAATAAAATGTCTAAGATAGCTCAGTCTGCGTGACCAGGGACACTCCAAACTGGCCAATGCTGTGTCACCCTTGAGCAATCTACCACCCTAGAATTGGGACAGCATCCCCAGCCACACAAGGTTACTAGGGCCATGTTTCTTCCATAGATCCATAGAAACACCAATACCTTTGTCTATTCTAGATCAGGGAGTTAGGACGTGAATGGCCAATGGGAAGAATACTGTGTCCATCGCACATCTGTAAGTACTGACTGTATGTATATTCGTTGCTGCTCGTGGGGTGATACCGTATGCACCAAAGTCTCCTGGACAGGGACGCTTCACTACGTCGTATGGATAGAATGCCTATCTCTGTTTTGTGTGATAGGGATCCTGGGTAGAGGTGACATCTTTAGTCAGCGTGATGGATGGACTCTGAGTCCATGTTGGGTCTGTGGGTCAGATCCTGTTTTCAGCCTAGGTATGTAGGACCAGGTTTCTGTGTCCATCCAGGATCTGCCACATGGGTCACACTGTTCATCGAGGTATGCAGGGAGGACAGTGTCCATGCTAGGCATATATGACAAGGATGTTGTGTCCATTCAGGTCTGTAGAGCTAGAAATATCCTAAATTTGTGGGACACACAAAAAAAAGACCCCTTCACCCGTTTGTAGGGTCCAAATGCCAGTACATCCTGGGTCTCTGTGGAAGGTGCCATATTCACCACAGGTCTGTGAGGACTGGACACCACATCCATTCCTGGCCTTAGGGCAGAAGGCTCTATCTATGTCAGGTCTGAGGCACAGACACCATTGGCATCCCATTTCTCTGAGTAAAGGCTATGTGGATTGTAGGACTCAGATGCCATCTAGCCAGGATTGTGAGACCTGACACGATATTCATCCTGGGTCTTTTTTATTTTATTTATATCCCAAATGCTGCCCTCTCCAGCCCCCCCCCCCCAGAGACCCTCCCTCATCCTCACCTTCCCTATCTCCTCTCAGAGGCTGGGCCCCCACTGGGTATCCACCCCAACCCTGGTGCCAGAGTAGTGGCATCCTCTTCCACTGAGGCCTGTTGGAGAACGGATACTACAGTCAGGCTCCGGCTGCAGCTTTAGGGAGAGCCTATGCTCCAGTTGTGTGTGTGTGTGTTTCCAGTTGTGTGTCGGGTGTGCACATGGAGACCGAGCCACACATTTGCTATATATGTGCCAGGCACCTCAGTCCATTCCACATGTGTTCTTTGGTTGGCAGCTCAGTTTCCGAGAGCTCCCAGAGGTCCAGGTTAGTTGATTTTATTGGCCTTCACGTGGGGTTCCCATCCCCTTAAGAGCCTTCAACTCTTCCATAAAAATCCCTGCCCTCCGTCCGGTGTTTGGCTGTGGGTATCTGCATCTGTCTCAGTCAGTTGCTGGCTGGAGCCTCTCACAGGGCAGTGATGCTAGGGTCCCATCTGCAATCATAACAGTACCATTAATAGTGTCAGGGATTGGTGCTTGCCCATGGAATGCGTTTCAAGTTGGGCTGATTATTGGTTGGGCACTCCTTCTGTCTCTGCTCCAACACTGTCCCTGCATTTCTTTTAGAAAGGACAAATTTGGGGTCAAAAGTTTTGTGGGTGGGTTGGTGTCCTTATCCCTCCACTGGGGGTGGGGGTGGGGGTGGGGGGTCCACCGGCTGGCTGGCGGGCTACCGGAGGTGGCCTCTTCAGGCTCCATGTCCCCACCATTAGGCAACCGGTCTGTGATGAGGATGCTAAGCTCTCCCAGGTTCTGTGGGACTAACAACAGGTCCACCCTAGGTCTGTGAGGAAGAGGAGGCGTATTGGTCTAGGGTGTGTGTAGATGTCGCCGTGTCCATTTCAGGTGTGCGGTGCAGACGTCCGAGATCATCGGCTTCTGTGACGCCAACGCTGTGCTGTGTTCACCTCGGGTCTGTGAGGAGGACGCTAAGTCCAGGCTGTGGGACAAGGGTGCCGTCGGAACCTGGCAAACTGTCCCCAGCCTCCGGCTGCATCTGTGGAACCCTCCGCTTCTGGGGAGTTTGGGAGAACTAGAACTAGGAAAGCACTTTGACTCTTCTTATAGAAATACATTAACGTAATAAGTTAAACATCCTTTAAAAAAAAAAAAAAAAAGTCAGAATTCTCGCGAGAAGAGCTAAGCGCCAGGTTCTACCTGTAGATCTCGCGAGAAGACTAAGCGACTTCCCTGGCTGTCGGAAGCTGCGGAATCGTCCAGGCTGTTGGGATCCCCGGCGCGATGCCGTCCCCATATTCAGTCAGAGCCTTCCCAGTCAGCATCCCTGCGGTGATCATGGTAACTCGCAGGCTCTCAGGACTGGGCGGCGCCGGCGTTGGTGGGGAATTTGCTAGTTCTTGCGTGAACTGCGCAGGCGCGGGCAGGCTGCCTCCTGAAGCCGCGCTTTGCTCAGATGGATGGGGCAGATCCCGGGATCAGCAGATCCCGGCACAGCTGATCCTCTGGGTCCCCCAAAGGGGTCTTACCAGCATCTACTGATTTCCCTACCAATCTTTGGGCAGCCTCTCAAGTGTGCTGTCTTTCCGATGTGGCACAGAAGATATCAGCGGTGCCCAGTTAAGGAGTCTGGACTCCAAGCAGTCCCCAATAGCTTTAGGGCTCCAGATACCGGTGCTGGTCTTGCCTTGTGGAGCAGTGCCCTTGGAAAGGGGCGTGGGGAGTGCTCGAAAGTCGGGACTAGGAACTTAGTATTAGTTGGAGACAGAATCAGAAGAATTGAGCTTTGGGGTATGGACTTAAGAACCCAAAGAACTGACTGAGCACACTGTCTAGCCAGCTGGGTGCTTCAGAAGTGTCTGGGACAGTCATATGGGTGTCATAAGGATGGCTCTCCTTTCCAGGCCTTCTGCACGGAGCTTGGTGTAAGCAGCTTCACACATTCCAAGTCAACATGATTTTCCTTAGCTTGTTAGTTTAGTTGATAATAACCCTTCACTCGACCAAAAGAGGCAAGTGGGCAATAGTTTCCATTCTGTGTGCTCAGACTTTAAAACTTTTATCTAAAAATCTGTGAATGTGTTTGCAGTTGAGGCATCGCTGTTTCCTCTCTCTTGCTCCAGCTTGTCTGAGAGTTCTAGTTGTATAATCCCCAAACACAACGGAAAGGACCAGTAGCTCCCGCTACCCACCCTCCAGGTTTCTAACAGTGTATCCTCACAGGAGACAGACTGGACAGAGCCCTGGCTCCTGGGGCTGCTCGCCTTCCACCTGCTGTGCCTACTTCTCACGTGCCTCTCATCACAGAGGTATAAACTACAGATCGGGCACTTCCTGTGTCTGGGTGAGTAGAAAAGTGAATCCCTGTGTTCAGTCTCCTTGCTGTGATACTGCCCTGTTTCCCCCCCCCCCCCCCATTATGTTTTTACGGGGTTTCCCAAGCCTTCCATTCTATATGGAAATCATGAAGGAACCTTTGGACCTGGAACTTGTTCCAGGTTGGCCAGGGAGGCTGCCAGACGTCAGTTTACTAAGATGTTCTCTTATGCTGACTCTCACACAGATAATTCCTGCCTGGCTGCAGTGCAGCTTGTTTCTCATGCAGATGTTTTCTTGCTAGGATTACTCCCGTATTGCCTGCTCTGGAAAGCAGACTGCATATTAAGAGACAGTCTATGTATAAGATATTATTTTCCGTTAGTTTTAAAGATAATGACTTTAGGAATTCTGGGAAGGGATTAGGTATATGGAATGGAGAAAGATAGAGTCTTTATTACATAGAAGCAGACACACAATAGAAGTCGTGGTACTTGGCCAAATGGGGATGGTCACTAACAGCTGGCTGGCCTGGGCATGAGGTCTAGCCCAAGTGAAGACAAGTGGTCAAAGCCCCTAAAATACAGGGTGGGACACAGGGAGGAAGCTGGATCACAGGTCAGATCCCACAGGCCACAGGAGCTGAGTGTCCCAAACTGAGTGATTACGCCGTGAATACTTGATTTTGTGGACACTGGAAGGATGAGAAGAGTTTGCTTGATCGGTGGAAAAACTGATTTTAGACAAACTTAATCAGTTGACTGAGAGGCAGGCAATGTGAGCACGTAGCAGAATGGTGTCCATTCTTTGATTGAAATTTTTTACCTGAGAAATTTTGGGGTTACACTGGTAAGGAAAATAGAGTCCTAAACGTCATATAGCTTCCTTGGGGACACTCAGATTCAGTAGCTAACCACAGAAGCTTGATAATTGTACTGTTGCCAGCTGTACTGGTTATTTTGATAAGAACTGAGGTCTATACACTAGAACTCCACTGTACAATGGAGGAGGCTGAGTTCTGCAGAGAGAGAGGAGGCACACAGGCCTGAGCAGGCGAGAAGGCTGGGGTGAGAACTTCGTCCAGAGTTAATATGTACAGAAGTCTCCAGGGAGTGCCTTGAAAGATGGATCAACTTCCTAAGTTTAAGAACAGTACATGGACTTGCAGTTTAGGAGAGGGATAACCACAGGCATCCTTGGGAAACTACAGACACTGCGGCGTGCTTTGTCTGCTTTATGGCTCATTAAAATCTCAAAGAATATAAAAACACTGTAGTTACATCCTTGTCTTCACAAATGCTGAGATTAAGACTCTTGGCACGTTACATATGTGTTGATTTTTTTTTTTTTTTTTTTTTTTGATTCCCATTCACTGGGCATATTTTCTAACTTGACAATCTTAGAGTCCTTACTACATCATAGTTAAGATAGAAACTTGTTTGGTATTCTGTTGAATCGCTGTGTGTAAAGATGTATTACCCCATTCTGTAGTGACTGTCATTGGTCATGAAATCCTAACATACGTTTTCTGTGTTCTCTTAGTGGTGTTAGTCTACTGTGCGGAGTATATCAACGAAGTGGCTGCACTGAACTGGAGGTGAAATCATCAGCTTTTCATGCTCTTGACTCTGTCTTAGTTTCCCGATGCAGTGATACTATCACATGGAACTTTCTAAAGAACATGAAACCCACAGGGAAAGTGAGGACTCCAGGAATCGTGGCCACATAAATATTAAGTATCCTGTGTAATATGGGTTTAGGCCTTAAGAAACAAGTAGTTAAATATTTTGTTGTTGTTAACCAAAGACTAATAATTTTATTTATTAGAATAGTTAAACCTCCTCACTGATGGTATGTGTTATTAAACAAACACCCCAGTGCTGCTTTGGGGATAACTCCTTATGGTCAGGGAGGCTTTAGAGGCTTACACAGCAGTGAGGTATTTTAAGAATGGCAAAACCTTGTTGGCTGTACCACATGAGCTCTTAAGGTGCTGACCAATAACTTACAATCTGTGAGAAAATGCTGAAATGTGATAAAGTAATTTTGAGCATGTGTTATTACTTGAGAGCAAGTGGGCCTTTCTCCTGCCCTCTCCCTTCCCTAAACCTGGACCGTGCCAGAGCCTCCAGAGTTTCCTCCCTGTTCCCCAGCCCCAGCGCTCCCACCTAAGTTGTCTTAACTGATTCTCCTGTCTCAGTGCAGATTACTCCTAACATTCCAGTGTGTCCTTAGTCACTCAGAGACAAGCACAGAACCACATTGATGCCCATAGCCTCTGCGGTAGCCCCTCTGCAGGCCCACTGCCACCTCAGATTTGTGTTGTCCCTTCTCCTGGTCAGAGTCTCATCCCGACCTCTCATCACACATATTCACATGCTCCCTGCTTTGCTTAAATAAGTCAGACTGTCTGGGATCTTTCTTCTCTCCAGAAGATAAGCTTCCTTATCTTCCCGTCTCTACATTTCCCTGCAGTAACCTATAGCTCATGGAGCAGATTCCCAATCACTGTTACTGAGACAATGAAAACAACTGTCTACCATATTTCCACATTACCAAGGCAGAAATGTCTACCCCTAGATAAGTCCTGCCTTCCACTACCTGGCTCTTTATTCTGGGGCAAGTTGGAATCATGCGGCCTTCAGGTCACATACACAGAACGGCAGTTACTTCACTAAGGTGGATGGGAGTAGGAGGCACCAGACACATTATTTTCCTCAGTAACTGTAGCAAGAATGCATCTCTGACTCTGTAATTTATGAGAAACATTAAAGCTGTTTCTGCGCTGTTTTGAGAGCCCTTCAGTAAACCCCGACTGTGAACCACTGTTCTTCTGTTACCTTCCAGGACTGAAAGTCTACCATTTTATTTTGTTTTGTTTTTCCTACAACAGATTGTTTGCAAAGTATCAGTACTTTGACTCCCGGGGAATGTTCATTTCTCTTGTGTTCTCAGCACCGCTGCTCTTCAACGCCATGGTCATTGTGGTATGTATGACACAGACGTTTATGTCCTGGCTTTCTTCACTCAGATGCTTTCCGGTTTTAATCATGACTCCAAATGATTCTTAGATTATGTGGGTATGGAAGACTTTGACTGTGATGACTGACCTGAAGAACTTACAAGAGAAAAGAAAGGAGAGGAAAAGGAGAAGAAAGGAAGAATAATGTGGAGCTGCTGCCGTCCGTCCACCATGTTTGTCCTCTGACTTGCTTGTTTCCAGCTGGGAGCTGCCATGGCCCATGTCTTCTGTCAGCTGACTCATGGTTTGGAAAAAGGTTCTTATATCTTAACACACCACAAATGGTTCTTATAGTGTACTCTGTTTGGAGCCCTCCTAAAGCTGTTTCTTAAAACTAACAATGTGACTGGGAAACATGTTGAATGGGGACCCCTCCTTTATGTGGGGGGAGCTTTCTGGTTCAGCCACACATCATACACAGCTTCTCACAAGTTGTGGTAGATCTCAGTATGGAACTAGAGTTCACACAGTTTTGAGTGTGGAAACTGGGAATAAACGGCCCCACCCTGCTGTGACCACTACCTGCCCCCTCTTCTGTTTCTAGCCTGTAGTGGTAGCTATCAGCTAAGGGTGGCTTTGTTCCCCAGGAATTTTGCTGATGCTTGTCACCGCAGGTGGACATGGTACTTGTGTCCGTAGGATAGAACCTAGGGTGCTGAAGTCCTACAGGGCACAGGACAGCCCCATCATGGAGTATAGCTGTGTGTAGAATGTCAGCAGTACCCAGGCTGAGGGAGCGGTGGGGTAGGTCTGGAGAAGAATGCAGTGCCTTTCGGTTCCCATGAAGCCAGGCCTCTGAATAATTGAGTTGGGGCTATGCCACTAGAAATGTTTTGTTTAAAAATACTAAGCTAGAATGACGGCTGTAAAGTCCAGACTCTATGGAAAATGGTATGTCAAATGAACCGTTTGGTTTTGTTTTTTCTGGATGAAGAATTATAAATACCTGCATACTCAGTGAGTGGCTTAGCTGTTTCTACCCAGACTATAACAAGTGCAGACAGTTCTTCCCATGTGTCACATCTTGTGCAGTTGGGGGCTGGCGAGCACAGCAGGGCATACTGTCACCTGTGCTTCTGTTTTGCCAGATACCCTTGTTTTTCTATGGAGCCTGGAGTAATAAATCTGTAGAGATTACAAGTGACTAAGACAATATTCATTACCAGAAACACTATACACTCATGGCTTTAGTTTAAAAATATTTGTGAATTGTTTTCTTTATTTAATAGGATTTTTTTTCCTTTCTAAGTGAAACATTCTTCAAAGTTCTAAAATAAAATAAAATCTAGTTAAAAGTATTTAAAAGGTTAAAAGTAGATAGTTTGATAGAGTACGGTTATGTTCTAAAACCCAGTTATATAGTTTTAAATGTTTTTCCAGCTTCAGGCTTAAACAGAAAGCCTATTAACAATCTGATAATCCTATGCGACAATCTGATAACCCTATGGTGTGAGTCTGTGGAACTACTGCAGCACTTAACCTGAACTGTGTTCACAGTCTCTTGATTTGTTCCACTTTACATTGAACAAAAAAGTGCCAAAGAAAATAATATAGTGTAGTAAGTCAAATTTTGAATTTAAAATCACACTGTTAAGTCATGGACATTGTATCTAAGGATGTACCTAATTGTATGTTTCTGAAATTTCCTGGTCGGGGTATTTGGTCATTGTATGGTTACAAAGGTGCTTTCTATAACATTGGTTAGTTTTGTAGTCAATAAGAACAAAGTAGTCAGTTAGGTAAATCTGAAACAATTGAGTGTCAGATCGCTCTGGCTCACCACGCAGATCTGTCCCCCTAAGGCCTTTGTGTCTGAGGCCAGTGGTGCAGAGCGGGTCAGAGAGTGGTTGAGATGTCTGAGTTCTGGCGTATGTTGATATTAATACCTCAGACTATGTAACCATGACCTTGACTTTGGGGCTTTCATGCCTTGTCTCTGCATGTATGGTTGTGGATGCACATGTGCTTAGTTTTTGAGATAATTAAATGGTTTGGTTTTGTTTGTTTTATGAAAGTTTTGGATTAGAGAGATGGCTCAGTTGGTACTTTGCATTTAAGCATGGAGACCTGAGTTCGATCCCCAGACTCACTTCACATTTGTTTCCAAGCGTTACAAGCCAAGTCCAGCTGCTGGAAACCTTCTTGATAGAGGAAGGGAGGGAGCCAACACTACACGTTGTCCTCTAACTATATACACACAAAATAAAGTGATGTATTAGTCATTTCTGATGAACAACACCTGAAGTTGTTCTCTGGCTTTCACACATACATGTGTGCACACTGGTACACACATACCACATGTGCAAATGTATTGTGTTTCCTGAAATTCACTCAGTGGCTAAAATTACACTTGGAGGAACTTCTTCATATTTTGTCCTTATATTAAGGAAAAGCCTGCAAACGGGAACTGTGAACAAGCAATTGGGTTCAGTGCTGCTCTGAGGATTTTAAAGATTAGCCTTGTGCTGCGCTCACACTTCTGTAAAGAAAAGTTTACAGGCAACTGATGGACACAGTGAACATTCCCTTACTGAGTAGTTGCGGAAAGCACTGGAAAGGCCTAAAATAACCATTTTATGCATTCCAGCCCATGAAACTTCATGTTTGTTGATTATTATGCATTAATATACAATAAAATATGTTTGATAATATACAATGTGCTTTCTTGTGTGTGTGTGTGCGTGTTTGGAATCTAACGTTAAGCAAGATTTCTCAGTGCTGGCTTCCTGGTTTCTTCCTGTGACCCTCATACTACTGGAAATGCAGTGCCATAAGCATCAAAGAGAAAAGTCAGTATAGAGATCTGTGAAGAAGAAAGCCATCAGAAGAAAACGATCAGGGTCTGTTATTAACAAACCATAAGAAATACAGTGTCATGGGACCCTGATCGTCATCTATCTTCCCCACACAACCTGTGCATGTGAAGTGTTCCTAGGCCTGCTGAGATTCATAGCAAAGCTTCAGCATTCTTCAATAGGTGTTGGAGTCAGCACACACTGGTTCCATTTCTGATGGCCAGACCCAATGGCTTTCCTTTGGTAAGGACTCCCACAGAGGAGCCTCCTAGGTATCTTAAGTGGAGTTTAGGGCGATGTGATGTTCTGCCAACCAGCCTGCCATTTATGAATGTTTACTGGTGTCAGCTGGGGTCAGGGGGTGCCTGCTCTACATCCACTCATCCATATGACAGAGAAGGAATGGACAGCTAGTGTCAGAGACTCTCAGCATGGGTATTATGAACCAGTGGTTAGAGACAGTGCTGTTTTAAATAGTTAAATTTATGTAGTCACCCTTTGGTATGCACAAGGAATAGAGTCTGGAATCCTTTTCAGAGACCAAAGTCCTTAAATGACCCAGTATAACATAAACTGGTACAACATCTGCACAGAACCCACACACATACCCATTTAAGTTTAATCTGTAGGTGACTTAAACTATACAGTCCAATGAAACACTATGCAAGTTATTGCCATACTTTTTCAGAAATAATTTTTAGAACAGTCTCATGTTCAGCATAGATGCAGTTTTCCCCTTGAACATTTTCTGTCCAGTGTGGCTAGAATCTGAGTATGCAGAAGCTTGGTTTTGGACGTTAGAAGTGTTCTGGAGAGAAGGCAAGGAGGATCTTGATGGTGTGTTGTGTTTTAAGTGGTTCCATAAGGGGGAGAATGGTGGGACCATATAAGGTTGGGACAAGCTGCAGGCTTAAGAGAAGGCAATGGGAGACCCTGAGTAGGGTGGGGCCTAGCCAAGTCAGCAAGAAACTCTACCCAGCAATTTCCAAGTCCCTGAAACCTGAAAAGACTGGCATTCCTGAGTGACATGGCTGCCCATGACAGTGTTGTTTAGGACAAAAGCTGGGCCTGTGATGTAGGATTTTCTGCACTGAGTCATCTGAGAGGAAAAAGAGGAGAGGCATGAGGTGGTTTGCAGGTCTTAAAACTACAGATTCAGGGTTGCTTCGGATGCAGACATGGATGGGGGAGTGGGTACCGTGTGCTTTGAGTAAAGAGATGAGGTGTTTCTCACTGGACAAAAGCGTGAAGCAGATGTGGACAAGTGCCAGTAGGAGGAGCAGTGAGACTGCTCGAGTCGTCTGCAGCAGGCGTAAGCATGTCCAGGGTTAGACCTGAAGGTAAGAGTTGCCGCTGCTCTGGTGAAAGGAGTTGGTAGCCCTGAGTAAGCAATGACTCGGCCACCTAGCCTTGGCTGGAGTCTCTTCCATGGATGTAGGGCTGGAATCGTAGCCAATGGACATCTTGTCCAGCAGGTTGTTGTTATCTCCCCCTGCAGATTTCTTTTTCCCGTTTTCACAACTTACGATTTCATTGTGGTTCATCTAGGTTTGTCTTGCCTTCTAAAGTGCTTGTTATCAACATTGAAAATTTCTAGGTCACTTTTTTTTTCCACACAGAATTTATATAGAAATATATAAAATGTAGAGGAGATGAACTCCCAAATTGGAGGCCCAAACAGGTGCATTCTCTCTCGAAGGCGAAGAGGCCTCTGTAAAGCTGGTGTCTAGCATGGCTGCTGGCTCCAGAGCTCACGCCTTGTCCACCTGCAGTATGCAACCCACCTGTCTTGTGTGTCAGACGTTCCTGTAAGCTGCAGGGAAGCACAGGTGTGCTTATATTGAGTCCTGTTGCTGTTGATACATTGATTATCTGGTTTTTTGCTACTTTGTTTTTGTCTCTATAACCAGTGCTGACCCCATGTAAATGAGGCTGAACATAAGCAGAATGTCTTAGTTTAGGGTGTCTTAGTTTGGGTTTCTGGAACTGTGATAAAACACCATAACCAAAAGCAACATGAGAGGAAAGGGTTTATTTCATCTTATTCTTCCACAACACAGTTCAAGAAAATCAGAAAGCTGGAACCTGGAGTCAGGAACTGAAGTAGAAGCCACAGAGGAGTGCTGCTTACTGGCTTGCTCCTTCTGGCTTGCTCAGCCTGGTTTCTTGTACAAATCAAGACCACTTTCCTAGGGGTGGCACAGCCTGCAGTGCCCAGGATCTCCCATATCAATCATCAAGAAAATGTCTCAGAGGCTTGCACACAGACCACTCTAGTGGGGGCATTTTCTCAATCAAGTTTCCCTCTTCCCAATTACTGTAACTTGTGGCAACCAACTAGGACACAGGACCGAAGGGAATCTGTGCTTATAGGCTTTGTCTCCTTAATACTCTCAGGCAGGTCACAGGTTCCTACATATTGCTTGTGGGATGTGTCTCCTGTAGCCTTCCTCTGACCCATTGACCTCTACTCAACGGCAGCTCCTATGGCAGGCTTGGGCCCCCTGTTTTAAGAAACTACACAACACATTGCTTATATATCTTTAGCAACAGAAATGAGGTACCGGAGGCAGCTCATCTATGTTCATGTCTTATGTGGCCACTATACCAGAGTCCCTGCCACAGGATAGCTAGTGCCCTTGACTTCCTACTGCCCCATCTGCTTGGCATTTTTTCTTGCTGTTTCCAGTCTTTACCCAAGCTCTCATCTGTGTTGTTGTTTGAAACATCCAGTGTATTTGGGACAGGTGGCCATGTTATAATCATCTGTCTCCAGAAGCCTATCTTCTGTCGTATCATTTTTCGGTCACTTTACCATTACAATCCTTCTATTATATAACCTGATCATCCATTACCTCATAGTAACCAAACTAGATCAGGTCAACCTACCCGGCCAGTTTCTGGTATGGAGGTGCAGTTGTAATGACCACCAATATAAATAAGACAGATCCTCATCGTCTTCAGTAACTGCCTTGTCTTTCTGTCATTGGCTTGGGATAAATTCCTGTCTGTCAAAGTAGCTTACAAAACAACTATTTTGTGGCAGCTATTGTTACTGAAGTATTAATCAGTTACTATTCCAAAGGAATCCTGGTATCAATTATACATGTGTCCTAGGATCAGTCTTCACTTAATCACAATAAAAATCCTTTTGTGATTAACAGGTAAAATCCCACTGCTTATTGTAGCATGTCCTTGGTTATCAGTGAGGTTTGTTTAACATTGCCTTTTTTTTTCTTTTTGTGTAGTCTGATCCTACAGACACTTTACTCTTTGTGTTACTATATAGTCTTTACAAGTACGTTTATAATTTTACGTCAGAATCAACCACAGATGCAAATGTGTTTGCCTGGTCTGCCTTTGAATCTGATTTGTGTTAAAGTTCTATAACATTCATTGTATACTTAGACCACTAAGTATGCCTAGAGGATGAACCTCTGATCCCCAAAAGCTGAAGATGTCCTCTTCCTCACAGGTCCAGAAAGGAGTAGGTAGCTGGGATTGAGGAAGTCTGCATAGCATCCTCAACTGTCTTGGGTGTGGGGTCATGGCCATGTCCAAGCATCTACTTGGCCTATTTGATGGAGTTGATGGATGGACACCACTATAATTTTCAGGCCCAGCTCTCAAACACACCATTTCACTGGCAGGAGTGTTGAGAGCACCCAAATTTGAATCCTGAAACCCTGATTCTCTTTCTTATGGGCATTTGCAAAGAATTACGATGTGTCTGTCACACGTGGTTGCTCAGATTAGTCTTTTAAATTCTTCTCTGTAAGTTACTGGTATTGATAATTACCAAGTCAGTAGAAGCTTTAGGCAATATATTTTGACACCATAAAATTTTATCCAAGGATATATCAAGACATTTGGTGTACAGAATAATAAGTTTCACTTTTGAAATAGGTGGAGTGCCTTGACAGGATATTGTCTCTCTTCAAGTGTGAGTCTCAGACCTAACTGATTTCTCCCTGCTTTTAAATTGATAGTCCTTGCCTGGCCACCTCTACAGTGAATACATATGTGAAGGAGAATTAGTAAAATTAGAAAAACAGAGCGTGGGGTTCACGGGCTGGTGTGCAATCTGGAGTATATGCAGATGCAAGCTTGGCCCCTGGTCATGCTACCAGCCTGGCCCTGGAATCACCCTGGCTCTGGGCTACAACAGAGGCCTAAGATGGGGAAGGATTCACTTTATGAATTGAACCTCTTTGGAGGACCACGGTGGTCTATGATGCCACTGGAGGCCACATTGGTGTCTGTGGTCTGTGCTGTTGCCCTAAACCATGATAAAGCCTTAGATCCATGTGAACATATGCAGTATATGCCTCTGATTGATGTCTTGGTAGTAGCCTCTGGCTTTGCTACCTCCAGGGGACATCCGGATGTGACTGGCATGTAGAACAACCTGAGGCTATATTGAGACCTGTGGTCCATGCAGCCATTAAGGGCCATGGATGGATCAGTGGTCCTGATGCAGCCTGAGGCCATGTTGTTGTCTGTGGACTGTGTTGCCGCCAAAAGCGACACAGAGATTTGTGATCTGGGTTATCAACTAGAGTCATGTTAATATTCCTGGGCCAGCTTCTCCATGGCCCCATGGGAGAGCTGACCATGGGCACTTGGGAGAGCTGGCCTTACCCATCTTTGCCCAAGTATGGCTTCTGTGGGGATATAAGTGTGGAAAGTCTCACCTTCCCTTGGGAGACTGGTCACTAAAAATTTGAACATGCTCCATTGAATATATAGACAATGAACGTTTTTTGGTTGTGGGTAAGAGAGCCACCCCCTCCATCCCCCCCCAAAAAAAAAAACAGAAAAAAAAGTTGCTAGTTCTCTGGTTGGATGCATGCTTTCCATAGACCTGCAGTTGTGTGAGGGAGGCAGTGATTTAGAAGTTTACCTGCTGGATTCATGGTCCCGAGAAGGCTAAGCAACTGGAACAGAATAGAAATAAATAAGAATACTAAGGAGAGACTCCGGGTTTACCTGATAAACCGTGAAACTTTTCAACTACTTACTCCCAGTCTCCTAGTCATCTAGGAGGCTTGAAAGTCTTGTCCTACAGGAGAGGCCAATTTACATCAAGAGCAAGCAAACACGAGCGTGCAGGTAGCTAGAACCACGCCCTCCCCCAAAAGATGCAAACTGTGGTTGCAGAATTCTACACATTGATACACATAATGAAAAGTTAGTGAAAAGATCAATAAACGGGAACAATTCATGAGACACATTGCTATGTATACGGATGGATTCAGAGGAAGACACCAAGGGCCACAATACAGTCAGTTGTAGGTCGGCCTCTGGTCCCACCCAGTGTGGCAAAGTTGTATCTCTTGTCTGAATACCTGGCTTCTGCCTAAAGAAAAATATTTTTGCATTTACTTCTTAGTGTTCCTGTAGACCATCTCAGAAGAGTAACAAGAAAGCGATGTATTCTCCGGGAAACAGGATCCGGATCTCAAGTGTGTAGTTGGAATTTTGCACCTTAAACTTAGTAGAATGTAATGGTAGCCAAATCACGGAATTTTCCTGATTCCTACTTTCCCTTGTAAAAAGATGTATAGTGCTACTTGCTGTATTACTTGGTAAGATCACTGTAATCTTTGAAAGAGGGGATATATCTGAATGCTTCTGACCTGCCTGCACATGTGCTGATGGTGATGATAACCGGGGTTGATCACATGACTGAGTCTGTCCAGCATGCGTGTTCATGTGTTATGAATCAACCAGAGAACCAAAGATTACAGAAGACACTGCAGTAAGACAGAAGTATAATCTTGGGCACCAGTCAGTCGTCTGACCTGTAGAGGTCCCTTGGGCTGATACAGCAAGTGTCAAGTGCTGAAAGGCGTCTGATTCTTCACGGCTATTACTTCTCACTTAACCCACCAGAGGGCGCCAAAGCTCCATGTCACCCACTGTCAGACACGCAGCTGCCCAGGCTACAGTTACTGAAAACAAACGTCATTAAGAAAGATGTGGGTGGGGGGACACCCCTTAGAGGCAAAGGGGAGGGGAGATGGAGGAGGGTTGCAGAGGTGAGACTTGGAAGAGGGACAACATTTGAAATGTAAATAAATAAAATAATAAAAAATATTTTAGAAAGAAAGAAAGATGACCTAATACTTTTGATTGAGGAATATCTTCCAGGACTAAAGGAACTGGACAAACAATGGTGATTTAGTTTCTTTTAAAGTTGGCTAACGAAGCACATTATAATATAGCATAATATGTTGTACATTCATCAGTCAAAACAACACTAAAATGTCTGCTACACATCATACATGCAAAGCACACATGTGACTAGAGAAAGTAACACTGAATTGATTTTTCCATTACACCGGCAATGATCTTAACATAGTTTTATCAAATGAAGAAAGGAGAGTAAACGTGAAAGATAATGAGGCCATTTCTTATAATCTATGATCTCATATGATACTGAAATGAGTGGCATTGGATGCTTGGCTTCTGCTGTGTGCTTGGCATTGAGGTGCTGGCTTTATACAGGAGGAGGCTGGTGCCTGGCATGCATGAGTTTCTGCCTCAGAAATTCTGAGTATAGAATATAATAAGTTGGATGCTGAAGGAACGTAAGGTTCCTGGCAGCTTCAGCTCCAGGTTCAGGCAAGCAGCTCCTTGACTTGTTTGCACATATGTTGATGGTGGTAATCACTAGGGTTGATCACGTGACTGAGTCTGTCCAGCATGCGTCTAAGATTGTGTTAGGAACCAACCAGAGGACCAGAGATCAGAACCACAGCCAGACCTTCTGCTAGATACATTCCTGCTCCTTCAATAAACAAGGCAATGGGGAGGGACTCTGGAAGCAGCCTCAGCGTTCATTCCATCCTTGCACCCCCTGTTTCCTGCACATTGTGCCTTCAGTGCACGGTGAGCACCAGTGCTGCTCAGTGGTAGCCATGAAGCTTTACTTCACAGCTTCAGAGAGCCAGGAACATTGCATCCTATCCTCAAGTGCTTACAGTGCTAGACTGTATGCAGGTTTTGACCAATGCCTGGAAGTGATGTGGCTTGGGGAACAGGGCACTTGGGCTGGAGTAAAGAGAAAGTCTTGCAGAGGGGTGCACTCTTGGAAGCCAAGTACTGAGGTCACCATGAAAATGCAATGGAGGGTGACACCAGTCAGAAGAAAAGGAAGAGAACAAGGGAAGAAGAGGCAGAGAGAGTTGGAAACAGATCCCAGCTCTAGCTGGCAGAAGGACTGTGGGATGCACTAGAAGGTAGAAACAGTTTGCAGCCAACGGAGGCCAACAGCTCAATCATCATCACAAGGATGACTCATGTTTCCAGCTGTGGACCCTTTAACTTTTTGCAACAATTTTACAAAGCAGGCACCACGATTATATGAAATATAATAAAAATGGGAGACTAAGAGCAGCGTTTTCCATGTTCAACCCTTTCATGCTGATGGAGAGAGCCCTATATGTCTGCATCTCTAGAGCCCTTTGCCCAGATCCTGCTGGTCTTGTCTGAGTTACCTTGCTCAGTGTCTCTGTTACTTTGGTGTCTGTGGTGAAGACTGAGTTCTACCCACTGATCCACAGCCAGGCCTTCTCTCTTCCTCAATTCCAATTTCCCCTGTGGTCCCTCATGCCCAGAGTCTGGCTGGAAGCCAAACTCTCAGTATATTCTTCTAGCCCCAGCTGCTCCTGTCAGTACATATGAGACCCAGTCCACAACCTGCTGCCTTTTTAGAGTCAAAGTCATTTCTCCAGAGTCAGCTGGACCCCAACTTTGGGCTGAGCAGAACCTTGTTAAACTAACAAAGGGGATACCAGAAAACTCTAGAGCTACAGGACGGACGTTTGGGGATCCTTCTTTCTCCCAGGAAAGCTTGGGGTCTACAGGGAAATGGGATGAAATTGCAGAAATAGATGCCCAAACCACAAGCTTAGCCAAGAGAAGTCTAATGTTTGCCTGAGAGAGAGAAGGGTGGAGTAGAGTCAAGTAGAAGGCTTTCCACCATAGGTGACCTTCAGGAGTTTGGACGGAAGGCTGGTTCACACAACATTTCTTCTGAACTTGGTATAGCGCAGTGGATTCCTCATTAATCTCCAGAGTTAACATTTAAGTTTATACTTATGACGTATACTTATGATGTATGACTTATACGTATGACTCATTTTTCTGGAGATGACGCTTTCCTTTAGTCCCTTGATTATCTAATGTGAACTAAAACTGGAAGGCACGTGACAAATAGAGCCTCATCTCTGTAGACTTGGAGCCCAGCCTCGTGCTTCGGAGAGCAGGGTGCAGCTGGGAGTGGCTAGGTGTCAGCTGTGGTATTCCTTTAAAGTATAGTGCAAGTTTGAGCTCAGTCATGATTTAGGGGAAACTGCGAGGAGCTCTGGAGGACACCAGGGCACGGGGAAGTGAAAAACCAGCAAATGAGAGAAACAGGTTCCATGTCTGAATCTCCCCTGGGGTCCGGCATGCCAGAGACACGCCGGCGGCTTCACGACAGCAGCAGGTTAATGACCAAAGCGAAAGGGAAAATATGTATGATTCGGATTTGCCTCAAGATTCAACGTCATGTAAACAAACAAACAAACTGAAAAAAAATGCTGACAGTTGAAATCAGAGTATGTATGTAAATCAGACTGCAAGTTCAGGAGAGAATGTATTCCCCTGGAGTTGTACAGAAGTTGAGCAGCAGCAGCAGCAGCCGTCTTGAAATGGCAATTTCTTCAAAGTTTATGGAGGTCTCTAAGTTAGCAGATCTTTTTCTCTCTGTATTGTATTTCTTGTTGAGCACACCTCCAGGAGGCTTGAGCAGCTGGCCTTTTCCTATCTCTGGAACGCCCCTGTGCTGACTTCTATGAGGCTGTTCAGGACAGCACAGACCGGCCACTTGAGATCAAGTTCCTTGCTGGTACGGTGCAACACACAGAGCCAGCCTCGCCGGGTACGAACACTATGATCTAAGCTTCCTGCGGTCATGTAGTTTTGTCAACAGCTTGGCTTTATTCAGTCCTCCAGCTCGGATGGTAGAAGGGAATCCAGGCTCCAGGCTGTTCATTCCCAACTGTGGGTTAGCACTGACCCTCATAAGGGAGAGCTGGGCCAGGAGCAGGTTTTCCTGTTACAACATGGGTACCCAAATTCTTAGAATGAACCTCTCAAAGGACAGGTCCATCTCTGTATCTATGCTGCCCCCTGACGATCAAATGCAATATCTGTGCCATGGTGTCACTGACACCTTTGGCCCACCCAGAGCTGCCAGATCACCTTTCTAAAAATGAAGCCCTAGGTCTGCCTCCATCATCCTTAGACTGCTATGAAGAAATTCCCCCTTATAAGTTTGGCTGGGCCAGTCAGATCTACTTATGGAGTCTGAGCTTCCTGACCAACACAGCACAACTATCTCCTCTCTCAGACTTGGTGACAGGTTTGGCCTCTGCTTGAGCAGACCTTTACAGAGGTCAGGGAACCCGCAGACTCGTATGAAGGCGTATTCCACTGTGTATTCATCTTGTGAGAAAACAAGTACCATATTTTATTAAAGTGCTATTATATTTTAATTGTTTAAAAAGAAAATAACATTCATTGGTGTGCCCAAAGGAAAAACTGGACACATAGCTCTTTAGGGACCCGTGAAATAGGCATGGTATGGAACGGGAACTCAGGTGGTGTCCTTGCATGTCCAGCCACTGATGTCTGAACCATGGGCTTCGTCCACTCCAACCTGCTTCCTGATTAAGACTAATGGTTGTAGCTGCTCTCTCACCATTTCAACTCCCCCCCCCCCCAAAACTAAAACAAAAAAACACAGGAAGGTAGAGACAGGCAGCGGAGAGGATACAGACAGGGGCTGGCCTCCAAGCTGTGCTTGCTCACAGAGAAGACAGTCAAGGCTGTCTAAGTAAGTTCAGCTGCAGGAAAGCTGAACAGCTGACTTCCAAGTGACCTCAGTCGCTGCCACAGCTTTTGCTGCACAGAAGTAGTAAAACTGCTTTGTAAGAAAGACTGAGTGAGGATATTCTCAGGAAATAAAAGAATAAATAGACTGTGCAAGGTTCATACAATATGAGCAATGCCCGTGCGTATGAAAATAAGTCCAAAAATGAAAGAGATAAAGTTCGAAAGGAAGAAAGAAAAACGTGTCTTTAATCACAGATAGTGATATTACTTATTACTCAGAGACCCCTAAATAAAATATTTGTAGATGACATGATAACATAGTTGATGGAGATCAGCTCCAGTGTCAGTGCCCACCTTTTTTTTTTTTTTTAAGTCCTTCAGGTAATCTTATAAAAATGTGTCTTATGATACATTAGCCAAAAAAATAGTTTCATGGAAAGTAACGTAAAAAACGTGTGAAGTTTTTAGGAATAAATGCACAAAATTGTTTTTAAAAGATACAAAGACGACCTGATAGAGAAGAATGCACAGGAGGACTTCATGTCAAAAATAAAATACCTCCACATGGATCCACAGTCAGGGCAGCCAAGGGAAAAGAGGCCCTTTGAGGAAGATGCATGATTGGATTGATACCAAACTACAAACAGAGGCCCAAAGGTACTGAGCTGGGCTTCTAGCAGCATCAAGAGGCAGCTTCCCCACCAGCTGCCAAACTGTGAGGCCTCGCAATTTCACAGAGCATTAAGAGGAAGATGGAGAAAGCTGACTGCCTACACTTAAATTACAAATTTATTTTTTTTCAAAGTATTACCCAAGAGCATTTGGAAAGATAAAAGGCTGGCAAAAGGAGTCCTAGCCAAAGTATATGAAGAATTTCCCCCAAGAATCCACAAAAAAAGTGAAAGTGGACATAAGGGAAAATCACATTTCCTGGAAAGGCTAGCCAGGTGGTGATTAGAGTACCAGATAGTCTTTGAGTTTCCCTGGGGCCATCTTCTGATCTGCTAAACACTGTCAAGTCTAAAAATGTGAAATATTTGAAAAAATGTGAAATAAAGGGAGTAGGGCCCAGTGCACTCAGCAGATACCCTGAGCAAGGCTCTGGTGAGGAACATGTCAGACCTTCTGGAAGGAAGAGCTGTGATCCCCTAGGGGACAGACCTTAGTTACAGTAACCTTATGGGTCTCATCTCAAACCAAGGGAGTTAACTTGGGGGTGACTCAGTTTTGTAGCACAATCTACCTGGCTCTAGGCTTCACCACTATAGAGTTTCAAAGCTACACTGGGCATAACCAAGTTACAGCAGCCCCTGCTTAGGAACTTAGGTTCATCAGGAACCAAACCACGATCAGAACAAGCTCCCTGTGTGCACTGTTGATGTGTGCTCGTGGAGCAAAGCGGTAAAGATGAGAAGTCCACAATTCAGCATTCTGCTTTTCCTGGCAAGGGGAGATGTGTTTTGGGTTTGAAGTGCACCTAACCTGCCTTCCTCCTTTTTATGTGATCAGTTGTCGAGAAGTACGATGTTGATAAAATTATTATAAATTACTAAGCTTAAATACAGCGATGGCGTGACTAACATTGGTGGGTGAACATTTTCTGTCACATTCAAGGAGTAATCTTATTAGATTTGGAAAAGAAAAGAAAAATGAAAACCAAAGCTAGCAAGCAGGAAATTAGCACAGCTGGTCAGTTCACTCAGCAGCACCCTCGGCAGCCAGCAAGCCAGCAGAGAGATCACAATTTCCCAGAATTTGAGCTTCAGTGACTCAGGGTCTGGGACTCTGGGGGCTCCCTGGTCTCTAGGGGAACTCAGGGTAACCTCACTAAGGAGGCTTCATCCTATACAGTAGAAAGGCAAGGGTTTTCTACTGATTGGATTCCAAAGAACCACCCCTTTCATATCCACAGTATGTGATTGAACATCTTTCCCCACACGGGTTTGTCTCATGTCAAGCTTCAGCTGCTCCTTTATCCCAACATCTGCTCTACCTCCACGTCTTGCACAAAGGAAATGCCCCTCCTTCATTTTACAAATTGAGAACATTTATCTTCTGGGGATATCTTGCATAGGCCTTTCCTTCCCTTACCCTAGCTGGAGCCTCTTGGACCCTCTATATCAACGTCTGTCCTTTTATTTTATTTTATTTTATTTTATTTTATTTTATTTTATTTTATTTTTGGACATTTTATTTACATTTCAGATGCTATCTCCTTACCCCATTTCTCCCCCACCCAGGAACTTCCTATTGAATCCCCCCCTCCTGCTTCTATGAGGATGTGCCCCCACATACCCCCCACTCCCACTTCCCAACCCTCGAATTCCCCCACACACCACACGGCATCCAGCTTCCATGGGACCAAGGATCTCCTCTCCCACCTATTCCCAACAAGGCCATCCTCCCCTACATATACAGCTGGAGCCATGGGCCCATCCCTATGTGATCCCAGGCTGGTGGTTTAGACCCTGGGGAGCTCTGCTTGGTTGGTATTGTTGCTCTCCTCATGGGGCCACAAACCCTTTCAGCTCCTTCAGCTTCTTCTCTCTAACTCCTCCATTGAGAAACCCTTGATCAGATCAATGGGTAGCTGTGAGCATCTGCCTCTGAATATGTCAGACTCTGGCAGACCTCTGAGGAGACAGCTATATCAGGCTCCTGTCAGCATGCACTTCCTGACATCCACATCAGCGTCTACCTTTGGTGACTGCACATGGGATGGATACCCAGGTGGAATGGTCTCCAGACAGCACCTCCTTCAGTTTCTGGCCCACACGTTTGTCTCCATATTTGCTCTGTCCTGTTCCTTTTTGGTTCTCATTACATGCTTCTTCTTGGGTGCATGGGCTTCAAGTGGTGATGCTGTGGTCTCTTGTTCTATACAGGATCCAAAAGCCAGATCTAACTATTCTCTGATGTCCCTACACAGCTCAGAAGATGGACACATAGCTGACCCTGTGACTCCAGCATAAAATTTCAGTCTGTCCCCCAGTGCCTCCTCTTTTCTTCCATCTCTTTAATTTTCTTCCTTCCATTGACCAAATATCCTGCAAGTCCCAGCCAGGGCATCTATCTCCACACACCTGGGCAGTAAAGGCATGTGACTGTGGGTGTTGTATTTTCTTTCATATAATATGATATATGAGATGGTATATTTAGCTTTTATAAGCAAAATTAATTTCTTTGTGATGTGTACTTGTTTGTTTAGTTAAACAGAGGATACCAAGTCACTAAGCTATGTTTAAAGGAGAAGTATTATTTTGGGCCCCCTGAACAGAGCCTATGGGAACAAGAGCTGAGATCCAGGGAGCCTTCTTCCTTGGCCTCTGCCTGCACCTCAGCCTGAGATGTGGGAATCATTGCACTGGCTACATATAGTTCTGAGTACTCTGGTAGTTGCAGGGACACCAGAGTAGTTATTGGAGATGTATCAAATTTTGCTGAAAAGTGGACCTCTTGTGGATGCTGAGACCAGAGCAGGAGGACACAGAGCTGGGTGTTTCACAGTGACAAACAGAGACAAGTGACAAGGCTCGTTTGCAAAACCTTAGGGGAACCAGAAGGCACAGTGCAGGAACCCATTCTGCTCTCAGCGGCAGAATTTGGCCTTAGGAATTGGGTCTACTGGCCCCCTACAGCCAGAATTTGGCCTTAGGAATTGGGTCTACTGGCTCCCTACAGCCACGTGATGAAATCAAGCTGGTACTGAACTTGGTTACTTCAGACTTACCTTTCTTCCTACCAACTTCTCACTGTAGTCTCCCCACATGTCCTCACTGGAAAGCAAAACAGAGCCTAGGTTCAATGTCGAGTCCTCTTAGAAACAGATGTGTGTTGAGTGGCCCAAACATGCCAGCATGTGGCATTAATTTAGACTGCATTCACTCTGTAATTGACCCTTACTTTATCGACAATCAGGCTGACAATACCCACCCCCCCGTCCGAGTTGCTAAAATATTTTAGAATCCATTCCAGAAAATCACTTTCCCAGATTTCTGAGTAGCAACTGTTATTGATTTCATTGCATTCACCCAAGTAAACAGAATATTTTGAATACTTAATACGTTTCCCATTATTTAGCATCGCGCAAACCAGATAATGGAGGCTTGTAGTGAGCGAGATTCCTTAATAAGCCGCACTGGCAAATCATTCTGGGCCCATCCCAAAGCCAGTTCCTGGAGACACAGATGTGCGGGGCTCAGGTCTGGGAACTCTTTCCTTCACAGCTCGGGGACATGTCTGTACTGTTGTCTACACAGCTGTCCCGCAGAGCCCTGACCTGCCAAGTGTCACAAATGAAACCCTGGGTGAAGAATCAGCTGAATTGGCCCCTTTGAGCCCTGCTTCATAAACAGAGTTCTGCTCTTTCTCCTGTCTGCCATCTGATGTAGAGATGAAAGCCCTCCCTGAGCTGGAGCAGGGGCCCAGGGCACATGAAAATTCAGACTACAGTGTAGGGAACCAGCAGAGACCTTGCTGTCATCATCATTGTGAGCATGTGTGTCCCAAGGTGGAGCAAGTTTTCAGTGTGGCGGGGCAGTGCTGGCTCAGAATAAGTCTGTTCTAGGAACAAGCAACCCTCTGTGTTTGATGACATAGTTAGTAGGACTTTTGCTGAGGTTGCATATTTTAACACATTTATCCTGCTGTGCTGTCTCCTCCTGCCTTGCATTTTTCTCAAGACACCAACCTTAGAGTGATCCTTACTTTCAGATAACCTAGATTGCCTCTTAACGCTGTCCAGGGTCACTCCCGTCTCACCACCCTTCACAGCACTCTGTCCTCTTAGAGTACCTTTGGCAACAGTCTTAGATATCACATGAGGATGAATAGTCCAAATTACCAGCAGCACGGAATGAACAGAAGATTTAGTTTTGTCCTTACATGTACCTTGCAGCTCATCTCAGCTTTCCCCCAGCCTTCTCCCTGCCCCAGCCTGACAGAGCTCTGTATAAACCATTCCTCTGAAGTCATACCCAGCCTTGGCCCAGAGGGCAAGTTGTTCAGTCTATGTCCTGAGGCAGACACATGGGTGACCCCGGGGGTTCAGTCTGGTGTTGTGTCCACATGGCTCTGTGGAATAGTGTAAGAAGAATGTTGACTATGTCCTTTCCTTTTGAATATTGGCCAAAATATTTTACCTGTTTAGCTCTTTTATCTTCTTTTGGAAGAATCACCTTATTTGAGTCTAACATTACTTGATAAGTAATAGTCCATATTACCATAGCTTTAACCACTTCTTTACACTATTAGAACTTTTTTATAAAAGCACCAGACCAAACAAGAATCAAAACCTAAAATGTTGATCTTAATATTTATATCTAACGTTGCTACGTGTCGGACCTCCCCAGGTGGTGGGCACTGCATCCAGGCAGCATCCATAAAGGACTAGATAGTCTTTGATTTCCTGTCACATGTCCAGTGACAGGAAAAGTGAAGTTCACAGGTGAGACAAAAGAGCCAGAGCTTCCCAGAGCACTACTCGTCCACTAGCCTTTCCCGAAAGCCTGTGTGAAAGCTGAGAAAGTGGCTTTTCTCTCCCAGGACAAATGAGCCTGGCCCAGAGCCCAATTTTCTGGAATCTGGAATGACAGTGGTATTGATTGCCCAACAATCCTGTGGTTTTTGAGAGCCTGGGATTGAAACGAAAGGTGTGTGCTTCCCCAAGGTCTTCAGGTATGTTGCACTTAATTCATTAAGGGTACTAGGATATAGCAAGAGGTTGCAGGAAATGAGAATGACCACCGTCAGCAGGCTTGGATGTGCAGTCGTGGCCTTATTGCTGGGGTTGCAACTGTTGAGAGACGACCCTCTGTATGGCACGGATTCTGTCACTTTTTCTTTTTTCCAAATTAAGGTCAGAGAGGAATGCCAAAATCATAGTTAGGCCATTGTATGAATAATCACACGAGTGTTTTATCCCATGTGCTCACTATAGGTCATGCAGAGAAAAATATTCTATACACGTAATTTGAATTGAGTTTCATATTTATGAGGAATCAATTGAATGGCAGTACGGAGCAATTAGAGTTTCAAGTCTAACTTTCTGCGTATGTGAGAGCCGAGCCTATGGAGGCCGTTCTTCGGGAAGAAAGAAAGCACTAAGGGACTCTGGCTTAGATTGCCCCACTCCCACCCCCACTCAACAGACTGCAGTGTAAATCTGTTCTGTGAATAAAAATGTCTTAATGTTTTGAGAAATTCAGCATAGAATGCAGACACTATTGTGATAGGAAGTCCTTCAAACCATCACCAAAGCTCACATTATCTTATGAATATGCAACACATTGAGGCTTACAAAATTTAGTCTTAGAAAGCCACTTCACTTCCTGAGAAAAGCATTTCGTTTTCCTATTTGCAAAGTTGCCAACACTGTGCAATGCACTTCCCTTCCTTGTAGAACCACGTGACAGGGTGACTCACAAGCAGCGAGTGACCACCATCTCCCTAAAGTTTGAGCAGCTCAGTGCAAACAGTGCATCCTAGAGGCAATGGCAGGTTCTTCTACCCCAGGAGTCCTCAGGTTCCAGGCTCCCCCTGTCTGGATCCTCGGCCCTAGCTGCAGGTGAGGAACAAGAAGAGCAGGAGATGCTGAAAGTTGCAGGCCATAGGTCTGAAAGCTATACAGCTATTTGTGTTTTCTCCCCTGCCTAGGTCAGTCAGTGGCGCAGTACCCAAAGAGAATAAATAGATCAGGAGAAAATGGCAGTGAGTTCTATCAAAATTCAGCACTACAAACCTTAGTCTAAACATTATCTATCTGTATATAATAGATATCTAAATATCTATATAGATATCATGCATATGTTATGTATGCAAACAGTTGGGGCCTGGGGAAATTGCTTTTTCCCTGTTTTGATAGAGTCATATTTGTACAGAGTATTATGTTTTTAAAAGATACAGTTGTAATTATCTTTAGACACTGGGGACTTGGCATTCTGTACTTTCTGTTGGTCTTGAAGTCTGGCAGGTGCACAGATTTAACACATTCTCTGCACTCATCCGGAAATCTGACATGTAATCGGATGCTCCCTCCAGACACCGGGATTGTATCAGGTGTCCTGGTCTTCAGGGAGGATCCTGGTGCAGTTGCATGCCAAGAGAATGAGAAAGTCAGGAACCAGGATGTACTTTCTAGGACAGAGGAGTGAGTATGTAAGAAACTTACAAGGAAGGTGGTGGAGGCGGGGGAAAAACAACAAACAACTGGCCAAGTGCATCACAGAAACTCAGAGGCTCTATCTACATGTTTCAATAATTTACCTAAAATAACAGAAGCACTAGTCAGGCTCTAATTCTGAACATGAAGCACAGATCTGCTCACCCCCAAGCTTCACACTGACACCCCGGCATTTGGCTGAGCCCTAGTGAGGATTTAGCTACTAAAGATGATGGATAATAAAGTCCTGTCTTTATAACACACCCGTGTGTGTACTCATGTCACAGATCTATAAACCACACACAGAATTAAACTGAAATATATCTCCATGGTGGAGGGGACAGAAAAGATGTTCTCTGAGTTAAGGTTTCTATCACTGTGATAAAACACCATGACTATAAAAAATGTGGGAAGAAATGGGTTTATTTCAGCTCTTTCACAGTTCTTCACTGAAGGGAATCAGGGCAAGCATACAGAGGTCATGGAGGGATGCTCCCAATGTTCCTTACTGCTTCCTATGTGTCCTCTTTTGTGGCAAGACTGGATTGGACCTCAGTATAAATAGGACAGATGTGGCTTTGCTCCCAAAATCCCTACCCCTTAAACCCTTAGTAGAACTATATTTTATTTATTCTTTAATATTTAATTTTTGGCATCTTCGCACAATATATTTTAATAAAATTCTTTCCCCTCCCCCAACACTTCCCAGGTTCTCCTCCATCTCCCAATACACTGGACTTCTCAACTGCATGTTATTTCTCTATCTTCAGCAAAGGAAGCATGATGTGTGCATGCACACAAACACACACACACACACACACACACACACACACACACACACAGAGAGAGAGAGAGAGAGAGAGAGAGAGAGAGAGAGAGAGAGAGAGAGACCTAGTCCGTTTGTGAACAGGCCCTTAAGTAGGGCCTGTCTTGTAGTGTAGTTGATATACCCAGATTAGCACTGTATTTTAAACATAGTCTACCCTCTGATTATTTACACTTGAACTAGCATCAGTGGAGACCTGTGGGAGGGAATAACAGATTTAATTCAAGTCAGGTGAGAAACTAGAGTCTGTAGTCTGTTCTGGTGACGAAAATGTAGGTGCTTTTTTCTATTGTTTCTCTGCACACGTGACTCCTGTGGCCTTTGCATTTTGGTAGATTGTTCTTATGACCTGAAGGACACAGATGGTAAGTTCTCTGGTGTATACCACTCTAAGAATCAGATTGACTCCTCCTCCTCGATTATCGGAGGATTTAAACTGGGAAACTGCCCTGTGCTTCTGTAAATAATATCCCCTGTAGGAGGGGACCTTATATTAGCCTAAAACACAAGGAAGAGCTTCCTGACCATGCCTTCCAGCTCAGGAACAAGCGACAAGAGTGTTTGGAAATGTTCTACTTGGAGGACTTGAAAGTCAGTGCTTGCACGAAGCAGCATGATTCACACCTGTCTGGGTCTTGGTGGCCAACATGTCCTTTGTTTTCAGTGATGTTCATTCAGGAAATATCTACCCACTCAGGCTTTTCTTAGGTCCCTCCAGATTACATTTGAATTTGCTCAGTTAAATCAAGCTATCCAATGCTCTGAGCAAGATATATTAATTGTCTGCTGGTTATGCAGCTCACACAGACACCAAGCTCATCTTGGAACTAATGAGACTGAAGCTCCATGAGTCTTTCACAGCCATTTAGGTAATTCTGATTCACAACTTCATGCTCTTTTCCTAAGAGAGGATTCTGTACACTGTGTCAGTTCTCCTCCTGAGCACTCAGGACTAGCTTTTCATAGGGAGAGCCAAGGCAGAAGTTGAGTTGTTTCCACGCTCTGATTTCAGCCGTGACAACCATGAACACTTCTTTTAGCTGATAGAATTCAGGAACGACAGGTTCAGCCTAGCACTCTAGATCTCAGCTTCAACTGCACCTCATAGATACCCCTGAGATAAGCCTAAGTGTAGGAACCCCCTATTATTCCAGACTTTTCTGTGTTTCAGGCCCGCTGTCTAGAGAGTGAAGCTGGTTAGAGTCTTACTGTCTCACTCAGCCATGCCTGGGACTTGTAAGTGTGTTCCATCAAGCTCCACACTGATCTCACCTTACTGGGTCATCTAGAGGTGTTAACACCATATGGCTCTCTCCACTAAAGGATGACGTCATGAGACATTGCAGGCGAACTCTTCCTAGAATTTTCCTTATAATCCTTCTTAATGGTTTCCTCCCTTTAAGGGCGACTCTTCCCTTGTGAAGGCAGATAAAAAGGTTGAGAACACAGATCTCAAAAATGGATGGCACTGGAATGGGGAAACAAAGAATATGGACCAGAGTGTACAGAAAGAACTGGTCTCAACCTGGCACTTCCACGGGGTGCATACCAAGGTGCACATTCATGTGCCCAGGGCCAAACTGGCATATCAGACTGCACTGCTGGGGAGCCTCTGGGTGATCCTTCCTTACTTCAGTGGCTTCAGTGACTGCACCAGGGACAAGATCCCAGCATCACTGCTAGGAATGCAGACTCCAATTCATGAAACAGGAGACTTAGAATGAATTAAGAGCAAGTCCTGGGTGAATTATGGAGTTCTTTTAAAGAAATGACTGTTTTATTGTTTACAAAAAACCAAATATAGCCGTTCTTCTGGTCCAGGAAATTGCTAAACATCCACCGTGTGTTTCAATCAGGGAAAATGAAGTTTATATATACCTGCCTGCCAAGGTCATTACACTCCAGAAGGACCCAGAATAGTCCTTAGCTTCCCCTAAAAACTCCCGAGGTCCTCATGTCTGATTTGTTCTTGGCATTGCCTATCTAACAGGGTGCTGCCATACTTCTGTTATGGGTCTTATCAACTGGCCTCGGTAAGGTTGTGGTAATGGTTTTATTTCTGTATGCCTCTCCAAGTATTCTGTGCCAGAATCGTATGTCAATACAGCCCTGTGCAAGACAAGTTCATAAAGATGCCCACATAGAATTGAATGTACAGTTGTCAGCAATGCTTTGCACGCTGTTCTTGGAGTTTCTAAAAATTCATCTCTTTCTATAATTATGTCTCTCCAGGTATTGATGGATTCCCTGCCTATATCTGACACCGCCGATCAAACAGTTCTTGCTTTATTTTATTAGTCCTGTTGAGCTTGTGTCACAGTGATCCTGATTCTGTATCTAATGCATGCACGGCACAGCTTCTGGCACAGTGACAGTAAGTTGC
Organism: Arvicanthis niloticus; assembly: GCF_011762505.2. Lineage (NCBI taxonomy): Eukaryota > Metazoa > Chordata > Mammalia > Rodentia > Muridae > Arvicanthis > Arvicanthis niloticus. The sequence continues at coordinate 35,680,050 of NC_047668.1, read as the reverse complement.
ATTGGATCAGTAGACCCTTGCTCAAACCTGCTGTGTGCGCATGCATGTGAACATGTGTCTGATGTGCATGTCTGTGCACATGTGTATACATATTTAGCTAACTGTGAACAAGTCAATTTATACTCTAGGCTGGGCTAGTGTGAGTATATATAGAAGTGTGTGTACCTATATGCATGTGGGGATATAAAACATGTGTGGGAGCTCGGGATCTTTGAATTAACAGCTGCTCTGGGATTCGTTTTTCAAGACTCAGCTGGAAAGTCTGGATCTAAAGTTGCATGTGATGGTGCTGAGCTGTCTGAAGACACTGGCTGCAGTAACAACCAGTCTACCTGAATCTCTAGTCCACTGAGGCCTTCCATCCATACTTTGTATTTCTTGATAAGGCACAAAGACCAGAGCCTCTTCAGTTATTAGAATTTAAGAACCTGAACACCCTTGAGACACTGAGATCCTGGAAGAGATCTGGGTTTGGTCAGACTTCTGTACTTGCTTCTCATTTGAAATGGGGCATTCTTACTCCTGTCTGGGCACTGGGCAGTAGGTGCACCTTATAAGCTACTGCATTTTCTAGCCACATTCTGTGAGCCAAATCCAGAAAGATTAAACTGTAGTTTGCTTCCTTGATGCTCTGTATCAGCTTGGATAGTGCTAGGTATTCTGATGGTAGTCATTAAAGAAGATAATTGATTATCTTGAAAAAATCAATATGTGCATCTGCCAGAACTGTACAATTGTTGATTTATGGAGTTTTGGATTTAGACATGAAGGTTAGGATATAAGATAGATGGTGTCTGTGGCTTCTAGAGCCAAGAGCAGGTCTGGCAGTGAGGACTTGCTAGCAACTGTTGTTCAGAATCCATCTTGCCTGAGACATGTGCTCTGCTGAAACTGAAGCAGACATTTCTCACTACTACTTCCTTTGATGCCTAGAACTATTAATCAGAGGGAAATGGCTAGGGTCTTGTATAAGTTTTAATTTTTAAAATGTTTTATTTGAAATAAAATTACATTACTTTCACCCTTTCTTCCTCCCTTCAAGTGTTCTCATGTTCCCCACTCTCAAGTTGATAACAGTGTTTTTTATTGTTACTGTTCTTTGTGTGTATACAGTTTCAGGTCTGACCTCTACACTGGGCAACCAATAAGGACCGGAAGAGGCTAATTCTTCTCTCTGACAAGTTGCTCATGGTCCTTTATTTAGAGATGGGACTCCACAAACTTTTCCCTTCCATGTTAACATGTACATAGATATTGCCACCGATCCAGCCTTGTTTATGCAGCCATTTCTAGAAGAGACTTTTCACATCCAACACCCTGGTATTCTGGTTCTTATAATCTTTCCATCACTTTTTCTAAGATGTTACCTGAGCCACAGATACAGGAACTGTGGCGTAGATATCCACTGGGACTGGTCACCCCATGATCCATTGTATCAAGTTATGTATCAAGTTTTCTATGGTGGGTTCCATTTGGCAAAAAAGTAAGACTTCCTTGATGTGGGTTTAAGCTACACTTCTCTGACAAGATTTAACTATAAAGACAAGATTTAGACTGTAGTAAGAATTAAGTTGGACTATCATAGTGGAGGTAGTGGATTCCTTTCTAATGTCTGTGACCTCACTAGCCCTGGGAAGCTGGAGAGAAGAGCTTTAGGTAACACACTTACCTGATGCTTTGATACTACTGCCCATCAACTTTCCAGTATGAATGGAAGACAAACAAGATAACAAGGTGCATGAGATTTGTTGTACAGTGCATCCCAGCCTTCCCCATTCTTCTGTGAAGGACTTTAGATACAAACCTAGCTTTCTCTTCTGGACCTAACTGTGAGGTGTTGTACAGACTTAAAACCACAGAGGGTGCCAGAGGATTTCTCTTCACATCTCCTCAAGTCTTTAGACTTTAAGGATTTGGGGGGCAAATCCACTGCTTCTTCCAAAGCAGTCTTACAGCAGCCTGGCTTCTTGCAGAGCTCTGTGATGTCCTGTTATTTGTTTCTCAGCATTGTTGAGATCATTTCCTCAGGTTGCCTCTCAGGGAATGGAGGGGCAGTTGTGAAGTCTCATGAAATCCTCATAAAATCCTCAATGCCTCATGGCTAGGAAGATGTGGAATGCTTCTTCAGAGTCCCATGGGAGTCCATAAAGCCAGTGTTTCAAATGCTTATCTACATAATGCCTTGAGTCTTCGCCAGCACCTCATGGAACACATCTTTCCTTGCATTTCCTTCCTACATCAAGGTTGCCTGCACTGGCGTCCCCTGCATGCTGAGGTTTTCTGGGTGCTCTTCTGCCCTAATATGATGCTCATCCTGCTTGCTCAGTCTCACCCATTTTTTGTCTCTCACCAGTTCAGCACCTCACTCCTCATCAATGGGAGGTAGAGTGAGACTTTGAGGATGTGGTAGAGGCAGGAGAGAGCCTATGAACCATGCAATACCTGATGTGAGGGAGGGAAACTTGTGTGAATCATTAGGAATTAGGCATTGCCTCCCAGAGCCTGCAGGTGAGTAAGCCAGCTCAGCCTATATGCCACTTAGTGGCCACCTGTATTCTTAAGAAAGAGAGTCAGACATCCTCCTCTTCTTCCTCCTCTTCCTTCTCCTCCTCTTCCTCCTCCTCTTCCTTTTTTCTCCTCCTCTTCTTCCTCTTCTTCCTCTCCTCCTCCTACTCCTCCCTCTCCTCTTCCTCCTCCTTCCTTCTCCTCCACACCTTCTTCTTCTATCCTACTAGGCTTTTCAGACTCATTTTGAAAAGAGAGACTATCGGAGAGGTGGACAGACTCTCACTCTAACTATAGGAGGAGATTAACAATGAGGTTGAAAGATTTGACTATGATCCCCGGCTATTAAAGCAAATGTAATTTTATTATGCCTTTATTTTTACTAAATATACTTCTGTATATTTCACAATACATGCAATATTATATAAGCAACTTATGCAGTACTGACCTGATATGACAGAAAATATTATTCTCTCTTCATGCATCAAGTCAACATATATTTGCTTTCAGCTAAAATCATTTAAATAAGTTACAGCATCACTCAAGAGTAGGATTTAAAAGCCCTTTGATTTATTATTCAAGAAAAACAATTTCTTATATAAAAGGAAATATAGTCGTTATAAAATAAGTTAAGATGTGAAATTATTATTTAAAGGCAATTTAGTACAGCTAGGTACAGTGGCAGAGGTCTGTAATGGTAACGCTGGATAGGCTGGAGCAGGATGGTTGCAAGTTTGAGGTGATCCTGGGCTTCATAGCAGAATTCTGCTTAAAAACACAAAGCACAAAACAAAGCAAAAACACTTCAAAGCTCATCTGCAATAGTATGCTTCATGTGTCAGTAACAATATTGAAGATGCCAGATTTAAAACATTAGTAATATGAAAGTAAGTCTACATAAAATTAATATTCTAAGGTGTCTGTCATTAAAATAACAGAACTCTAGTACTTTGCAATTATTATAAGTAATGGGGTGCCTGGTTTGTATTTTGTTTGGATTGCAATAAAAGGTAACTAAAGGATAAACCTATGTTTCTTACCACCTCATATTTTATACAAAAGTAGAGCCATTCAAATATGTAAGTGGGGCAGTTTCCGACAGGCTGCCTGTGAGAATACACCAGGGTGTGAGGTCTTGTGACTCCACCATCAAGGCTGATGCAAATTCACCTGTGTTCATATTTGCTGCAAACACATCCAGTCCTATTACAGTGGGACCTCAGACAAAAAGCACACAGTGCACATAAGCAGAAAGTTCTGATTGTGGACACAATATGAAGGAGAAGCCTAAAAACTGAACCACGTACAGGGGTGTGATCTTGATGCTGACTTCAGAGTGGAAATTCAAGGTCTGAGAGTAAACAGTAGATGAAAAAGATAAATAGAATTCCAGAATGAACCAGAACCAAGAGCACTCATTTGCTTATTCTGTTCTCCCTTCCTTTTTCCTCTCCTTCTTTTCCTTCATCCTGTTCTCTTCAGCCCCACCTCATATTCTCATTTAAAGCCTACTTTTATTGTCTCACAATCAAAGGTAACAATCACCAAGCCCAGCACAAAGTGCCCTGAGTCATGCAATATACAGAGAGACCTTAGTCATGAAAGATTCCTTTTGAACTTTTTACCATTTGAAGTAGTAAATGCACAAGTATGGAAAGTCCTAGAAATGCACACACTTGTACCTGCTCCTGTGTACACAGCCAAGCATCCTCATCAGGTTGACGACTTCAGTCCTAGAGATGCGACATGGCTTTCCAGGACCATGCCTGCCCACAGAATACACTAAAGTCAGAACCCAGAGGAGCTGGGACACATGCAGAATGGGGACCAGCCATGTCTCCCATTTCCTCAGACACCCCCCCCCCAATTCAGCAGTTCTTTGAAGATAGCGGATACCTGAATCAGCACAGTGCTTCTAAGACATCCCACTGAAGTTCTCTAGTTGGAGATCACGCCCATCTGTCTGTGAGACAGGGTCTGCTATACAGTTACTTTGTGTAGCTGAGGATATCTTTCAACTTTGGATCCTCCTACCTCGACCTCCCAGATGCTGGGCTTCTCTGTATGTTCTGCAATTCCTGGTGTATGTGGTACTGGGGATGAAACTCAGCACCATGCACATGCTAGGCAAGTGCTCTACCAACCATCCTCCTAACTCCTTCAATTATAAAATGAAGAAAATCAAAAGATTTTTCAGTTTTCCTGAAATCCAAGAAACCAAATCAAATTTCTTGCTCATATATAATTTAATACGAGAGAATCTTTAGTGCCTTAAAACACAGGTCCCCCGCCCCCTCCCCCCCCCCACACACACCCGGGGAAAATGCTTCAAGGTCCTCCTGGCTCTAGCTAGCCTTTGTATGCTGGTGGCCAAGGCTTGGAAGCAGTAGCCTCAGGCTGACCATGTGAGGGTGGATGATACCCTGTGGTTTTAGCATTGAGCTTAGCCCTGACTTATGGGTTTGGGGAGCTCCTTGTCCCACTGTGGGTTTGAGTACAAGCACCTCTGTGCAGTGTGGTTAAAACTTTGGACACAGTGGGTCACAGCAGCTTAAGGAATGTCACTATTATTCATTCATTCATTCATTCATTCATTCATTCATTCATTTTATTTATTTATTTAATACATGAGTGCTTTGTCTGCACAGATACCTGCAAGCCACAAGATCCCATGACAGATGGTCGTGCGCCACCAAGTGGTTGCTGAGAATCCAACTCATGACCTTTTGGGCAAGAAGCAAACCAAAGCTTGGCGATTGCATTTCAGACATCATCCCCAGCAACAGTATTAGTTCTTTAAAAAGTTTATTTTTCTCCTCATTTCACATTTATTCCTTCCTCCCTTGCCCCTTTTTGGTTAGATTTAACTGTTTGTTATCCAGTTTGGTGTTTCTGTCTTTCACTTCAGTTCAAGGCAGTGAGGGCAGCTCTAATAGAAGGTTTCCTTCTAGATTAATTACTTTATTCTTCTGAGTCTGGAATGTATGAAGGAATTTTATTGGATTTTGTTTGATAACTACAATGCTATAGATTTAATTCTTAAGAATAAGAGCTACTTGTTCCATACACACTGCTAATATGGCTTGACAATAATTACTCAGTTTGATTTTTTCTATTTTGGTGTGGAGAACAGAGAAGAGTCACATCCCTGGCACACGTTAAGCACATAGTTATCCAGATGAACTCTAGCCTCTAGAATTGGTCATCTTCACCAAAGAGTCTGTGCTCTTTAACCAGCATTTTCCCCTCTGCTTAGCATCTCACCCAAGAACAGCTCTTTCCTCTGTCTCCATCAATTCTACTTCTTTCAGTGGAACGTATAAGTTAAATTAATGCACATCTTTCTATGGCTGGCTTTTTTCACTTAGCACAGTATCCTCTAGATTCACCCATATCATTATGGGTAGCAGAATCCTTCATTTTCAAAAGCTAGACAGTAATGCTGTGTACGCACATAGACATACACACAAATGCACACACACACACACATACACTCATTGGCAATCACATTTTCCTTATCTGTACATCAGTGGTGGACACTTCCATGATCCTATTTCTTGGCAACTCTGAATAGTGGTGCAATAAACACGGAACACAAGTGTGTCTTTGAGATGCTGATTTCATCTCCTTTGGAAATACATTCAGCAGTGGGATTATAGGATCCAGCGACATTTCTTCCATGTTTAAAACATGTTTGAGCCTCCTCTGTACTGTTTTTCAAAATGGCTACACTAATTAAGTGTTCACCAATGGTGTCATGAGTTCTCTTCTCTTCATATCATTGCCAGCCTTAGATGGCAGCCATCTTACTGGAGCAAGGCAATATGTCATGGCATGGTTTTCATTTGCAGATTTCTGATGTTTAGTGATATTGAACATCTGTGTGTACCTGTTTGCCATGGTATCTCTCCTTTGGAAAATGTTTGTTTGGATCATCTGCCTGGCTTTAAGCAGGTTCCTTTTCTGTTGTGTGCAAGTTCTTTATTTACTTTAGATATTAGCTCTTCACCAGATTGTTGGGGCACAAATATTTTATAGCGTTCTTCAACCTGCCTGTTCCTTTTGTTGACAGTTTCTTTTCTGCACAGAAGTGTCCTGCTTGTTATAATCCCGCTTCCTTGTTTTTGCTTTTCTTCTTTGTACTCTGTTTATCATGGTCATTTTTTTCAAGATTAATATTCCTTTATATTTTCTTCCTGTTTTTTTAATGACTTCAGAGCTGACAGTTAATTCTAATATATTTTGAGTTGATTTGTGTCTGGGGCACGAAATATGACCTTATTTTTTTGTTTTCTTTGCCAGGTGGTTGAACAGCTTGTCCAACGTCATTTGTTGAATAGACTCACCCTGTGTTCAAGTCTGCAGGAAGGATTAGTTCACTGTATATGCACAGGCTTGTCTCTGGGCTCTCTCTGATAGTCCAATGCTAGTAACACTTTATTGTTTTAATTATTTTTTCTTTGTAACATTTTTGAAATCAAGAAGTACAATTTCTCCAGTTTTTCATTTTCTTCTCAATACTGCTTTGGCAATTTAGTCTCTTGTAGTCCCATGTGAAATTTGAGGTCATTTTTCTCCATTTTGTAAAAAAAAAAATAACATTGTATTTTCTAGTTAGTCTTAGATCTCTTCAAGTAGTGAAAAAAAAAATTAATTTCTAAAATCACAGTCAGTATGCTGTATTCAACTATGGGTGAGTTTGTCTTATCAGACTGTGAATCCCAGGAATGGGAGAAGCTTATTTTGTTCACCACTGAATTCCTTTTGAAGATAGGAGAGAGGTAAATATTTGTGGCACTAATTGCTTACAGCATCAGGGCAATACAACTGCACTTGTTGTCTGGGAAAATCTCAGGAAAATGTTGCGGTTCTGGTAGCGCACAATCAGCCTCTGTTTCTTACCTAGGAGCATCCGCATAAATACATCTGTAAACACACACATGGGGACGGTAAATGCTTACTGAGGTCAGGAAGACCTGAAAGTTTTCAGAGCATTAATCCTAGGGAGGCTGTCTGCCTAGAAATTAAACGCAATGCTGAAAATAACTACAAGTCATCTCTTTTTCTAATTTTAAGTGCTAATACACTGTACTCGGTAAGAACATTCTGTTGATCCAAGTTGTTCTGATCGATTGCTTCAATTTAATGATACAAATACGAGCTTCAAAATTAGCACATTTTATAAAAATTTCCCTTTAACAACGGATCAACTCCTTACCAAGTTATTTGAAGGAACTATCTGATATCCCTAGAGTCAGCCTCAGGGGCTTGCTGGGCATCCCCATTGCCGTTCTGTTTCTTGAGTGTGTGCACGAGCTGATGCATGCTACTACATTCGTGCACAGTCAAAATGTGTAGTCCTGCTGGAACAGCTACAAGGCCATAGGGGAAAGCGTTGGTCAATCCCAAGCCAACGCTGGAAACCTTTAAGAACCGACATTTCTCGGGAGCTGCGGTGTGTGGTCTGCACACAGCTCCTGGCGTGTGTGCTTGCCTTGATGACTCTTGAGCAGAAGTGATCCCGGGGCCAGGACTCCTCTGAGTCCATCCTTCTCACGTTACAAGGCCCATCTGTATGAGAGTCCCAGTGCTGGAGTCCCAGCAAGCCTGTGAGAAGAGTTATGTTCTAATTTCACAAAGGAACAAACGCATGCTGCCAAATATAATCAGGAGCAGATTCTTCTTGAGAAGATTCCAGAACCCAGGGGCTTAGAGGAGGCGGCAATGGGACTACATCACAGTGATTGGATTTAAAATAACAGTCCTTACTCATATTTTTAGTCGTTCATTCACTCAGCAAATGTTTACTGAATGTGCAGCGCGGGGAAGGGATTTTGAAAGACTCTAACACGGAAGAGGTCTGCGTCGTGTTTAATTGGATGGATCAGAACTTGCAGAGCTGCGTTGTAGAGGTAATTAAGGCTGTAGGAAACAATTGTTTACACACGCAGTTTTCTGGAGAAGGGCTCTACCTCCTTTCTGTTCAGTAACAGATGTCCTGGTGAGGAGAAAGCAGATGAGGAGGTGCCATATTATCCATCCCTAATTTTTGCCTGTTGATTATTCGCTGTATGCCATGTTAGTTCTGGACCTTTGATCTTCACTCTTCTTTCTTGTGCCACAAATTCTCTTCTCTTGAGCTATGATTATGGGTAATGGCAGGTCTCACTGGGTCAGAGCAGCTGAGATGCTTGCAAACAATGGCTAAGCTACATGCAACACTGCCCAGTCCCTGGAGCAGGGGCTTCAGTGGAACTTTGAGCCAACTTTCCTTTCAACCCTCTCAACTCTGTGGAAAATGTGGAGGTGACTCTTTTAGCCCTCAGGGAAGACTGAGGCATAATAAGACTTGTAATAAGAAATTTAAAGTCAAAGTCACTGCTTTTTTTATGATCCAGACAGCGACAGCAACAGTGTCTACCTGACTCATGCTTACCCAGTCACGCTACAGAAATTTGCTTTATTTAGTAAAGCCATCTATTTCTAAGTGTGCTTAAGTTTTTTGTATGGGAGTCAATAAAATATAATTAATAAAAGTAATCAAAATTCATAACATAAGACATCACACAGGAAAACTCATCAGGAAAGCAGATGTGTTTATTGCTTGTGTCTTGTGAGCTTTTCTAGGGTCTTGGAATAACATGGGTCTCTGACAGAAGTAGAACTATGAGTTAGACTCAGCAAGGACCTGAGAGTCACCTGATATTTGCCTATTCTCCTTATCTGGGGTCAAAGACAAAGCTTTACTCCTTTCATTGTTGCAAGTTTAGAGAAAGTAGGCTTTGGTGCTCACCATGACAACAGGGGTAGTGATGATGATGATGGTGATGATATGATGATTATTATGGTGGTGATGGTGCTGGTGGTGTTGGTGGTGCTGGTGCTGGTGATGATGATGATGAATTTCAATTAGTGCTTTAAGGTTTTTACAACACAATTATGACATAGAGACAGTTTCAGTGGTACTTGATTAGAAGGATTCAGAGCTTTATCCATGATCTCAGTCATCTCTCTGCACTTAGTGAGCTGCTTCCCCTACCCCTTCAGTTTTGCTGACTTCAGACTTAAGTGTGGGCAGTGAATGCAGGAGTGTGACTCCACTTCATGCTTTATTGGCATCCTTTGTTACATCCTCCGTTGGGGGAAATGAGACCCAGCCTGAAGCTAAATGTGTTTTCTGTGAAGAAGCCCATGCCTTTCTGACCTTCATCTGACTGCTTCCCTCAGGGCTTAGATGATCCCTGCACCAGGCAAGAGGTCACACAGCACAGTGGTAAAAACCTAAACAAGGTCATCATTGAAGGGGTCATGCAGACCTTGAGAGCCACAGGGAGAATACCATGAACTAGAGTTCAGTGTTGTCATCCAGCTTCTAGTCACTATGAACTAAATCCACAGGAAGTTTTTTACTATTTGCAACTATAAATATGGCTGGTTTTGGAACAATTCACACTGACATGAACCTGTGACTAATGACACATCTTTCAGAAACTTGCATTTCTTGCTCAACTCTCATATGGTTAGTCTTTTTTATGTACCCATATGGGCAATCTGTAAAGCAATATATACATTTTGTGATGATGTGTATATGCTTGGCCTAGGGAGTGGCACTATTAGAAGGTATGGCCTTGTTGGAGTACATGTGTCACTGTGGGTGTGGGCTTAAGATCCTAGCTGCCTGGAAGCTGGTCTTCCACTAGCAGCCTTCAGATGAAGTTGTAGAACTCTTAGCTCTGCCTGTACCATTCCTGCCTGGATGCTGCCATGTTCCCACCTTGATGACAATGGACCGAACCTCTGAACCTGTAAAAAAAAAAAAAAAAAAAAAAACAACAACAACAATAAAATGTTGTTCTTATAAGACTTGCCTTGGTCATGGTGTCTGCTCACAGCAGTAAAACCCTAACTAAGACAATTTTATACACACAGTATACAAACATACATGCACATGGATGCATGTGACTTGGGCCTGGCTTATAGTTCAGAGGTTTAGTCCATCATCTTCATGGGAAGTATAGCAGCATGTAGGCAGAGAGGTAGCTCAGAGTTCTCTATTGGATCTGCAGGCAAGATGAAGAAAGCATGACAGTGGGCCTGGATTGAGCTTCTGAAACCCCAAAGACAGCCCCCAGTGGCATACTTCCTCCAACAAGGCCACACAGCCCAATGTCACTACCCTCTATGAGCCTATGAGGCCATTTTTATTCAAACTACCAATTCCACTCCTGGGACCCTCTAGGCTTTTAGCCATACCATAATGCATTCAGCCCAATTTCAAAAATCCCCCTAGTCTATTCCAGTCTCAGCAGTGTTTAAAAGTCCAAAGTTCAGAGTCTCTTCTGAGACTCATATAATCTTTTACCTGTAACCCTTTGTAAAATCGAAACTGAAAAGCAGAATACATAGTTTCAACATACAATGGCACAGGATATACATTACCATTCCAGAGGAGAGGGAGCATAGTGAGGAAATACTGGACCAAAGCAAAACCGAAAACCAGCTGGGCCAAGCTCCAAACTCTGCAGCTCCATGTCTGATGTCAAAGCGCTCCAAATCTCCAACTCCATTTCAGCTTTGTTGACAGCAGCACACTTCTCTCTCTTGGGCTGCATCCACTCCCTATTAGCCAGTCTTCTTGGCATAGCCCACTACTCTGGCATCTCTAACAACCTGGAGTTTCCAGTGAAATCCAGGCTTTAACCTCATATTTTTTACACAATGACCTCTTTGCCCGGCCTTAGAGGCTTTCCTTAGCCATGGAGGGTGATTCCATGAGCCCTTTCTTATATCCTTGATTCTAAAGCCAGAGCCACATAGCCAAAGCTGTCAAATTCGGCTGCTTGCTAGACCTGGAACACGGCCCCCTCATTCAAATACATCTTCACCAGCTTCCTGTTTTTAATGACTTCCTTCACTGCTGTAGCTTTACTGTCCTGGAACTAGATCTGCAGACCAGGATGGCCTCAAACGCAGAGATATTCCTGCCTCTGCCTCTCTGCCTCTCTGCCTCTCTGCCTCTCTGCCTCTCTGCCTCTCTGCCTCTCTCTCTGCCTCTCTGCCTCTCTGCCTCTCTCTCTGCCTCTCTGCCTCTCTGCCTCTCTGCCTCTCTGCCTCTCTCTCTGCCTCTCTGCCTCTCTCTCTGCCTCTCTGCCTCTCTCTCTGCCTCTCTGCCTCTCTGCCTCTCTGCCTCTCTGCCTCTCTGCCTCTCTGCCTCTCTGCCTCTCTGCCTCTCTGCCTCTCTGCCTCTCTGCCTCTCTGCCTCTCTGCCTCTCTGCCTCTCTGCCTCTGCCTGAGTGCTGGTGTTAAACCACCATAGCACATTGTGGGTCTGCAGCTCTGGAAAGTATTTATGAGGAATGCAAATCACTCATGGGTCCCAGAATTCTGCTCCTGCTTGTGGTGGTTGCTGGTGTCCCCTCAGTTCTGTTAGATATTTCCAAATCTCAGGGTCACTCAGAATGAGATGAAGACATAACACGGTTCTAGCTACTTGGCAGCTTTCATTGTAACTCAAGCAAAACTCGGCCATCAAGGCAAATAATCTTTAAATGCACATTCCTTGATTCTATAGATCCAATCGATAGAATGAGGTAACAGAGTCGGTTGTTCATTCAACAGTGTCATCTGAAGAGCTTCAGAGAACCCTGGATAGGCCTCCTTTCTGTCATATGATTAGCACATAATAAACAGCCGTGCATGGACTGGTTACGGAGACTAAGCCATTTCTCTTGTCTGAGTCTCCATAAGAGCCCTCACCCAGGGGAGAAACTTGTTTTGTATTCTTATTCTTGTATTTTCATTTCTATTATCTGACTCGTTTTTAAATTTGTATTTAATTTACTTATTTATTCACTTTTAAGTAAATAAATATAGCTCAATAGAAGCCTCCCTGGTCTCCTCCCAGGATCCCCTCATGCAGATCCTTCCCCCATTTCCCCTCCCCTTCTCTCCTGGGAAGGGGAAGCCCCACCTCTGAGCATCACCCCTCCCACTCCCACCTCCATCCCCACTCCCCACCCCTGGCACATCAAGTTGTTGTAGAACTAGGCACATCCTTTTCCACCAAGGCCGGACAAGGCAGCCCAGTTAGGGGAATGGGATCCACAGGCAGGCAACAGATTCAGAAATAGCCGCCACTTCAGTCCTTGAGGGATCGACGTGAAGATCAAGCTGTACATCTGCTACATATGTACTAGGGGCCTAGGTCCAACCTGCCTATTATGTGACTTTCTCTCTAACACTTCTGGTTAAGCATCCATTGCATGCCCTGAAACTGTAGAGGTGGTCATGACCCTCAGCATCTTTTTCTCTGAATAGAGTTTTCATGGGTCATGTAGACTGGCAACAAGAGTGAGTAAGGGAATGTAGTAATTGACTGTGAACAGAGCTATGCCAGAGATTAAAACAGGCAATAAGCTATAAACTCATTCCAGAATCTTTCATTCAGCAGGATAGCCACAGAAGTCTCTCTGAATGAGATAATGCCTGGAATGAGGACCCCAGAATGGAAGAAGCATCTGGCAAAGGAAAGGCCAGATGCCTCTAAGGGCACAGGCTATGTGCCCGTGTGGGCTGGTCTGGATCAGCCTACAAAACATAGAAAAGTGGCAGGTATGGAATCTAGCCTGTAGGGGAAGTGCATGTTTAAGGAACCCAGTGACATGATCTGAATTCTCCTTTGGATGAATCAAGAGTGGGGTTTTGGGACCACACACCCCAGGACTCCACATTGCATGAGCGTCTGTACTCTGATGTGGGGAAGTAGACAGGAATGAGAGCTAGGGCTGCAGAGCACATGTACATTCTGGTCCAGGGCCGGATGCTGTATGAGGAAAGGAGAATCCAGCAAGAGGGGAAGGACTCAGCTTAATTGGGGATTTGCTGTACCACCTGTCAACAAGGAAGCAGGGAATGTTCTAGAAGAAAAATGTGGAGATAGAGATGAGTGCAGAGGACATGTAAGTTACCCTTGGTCCCTTTGACACTCTGGGGTCCCGACATGTAGGCAGAGAACAAGAAGGGCCGGAGAGGGTAGTGACACCTTTGCACTTTGCATAATTTTATTTGCTGTGCTCTTTAGAATTTCTGAGGATAATATATAAAGACACTAAATGAAATAAAAAATAAACAAATAAAATTAATTATTAAAGGTTTTTTGTAGGAATCTGTCCTAGTCTTAGAACTGGCCCCAGGACCTGGTGGATTGGAAGAAGACAATCAGAAGGGCCAGTCCACAGTAGTTCAAGGCATGGGTGGGAGATGTGAAGGGCTGGCCATAGCTCACACGTAGGTGCCATACTTGGAGGCATGGAAGTCTTCAGAGAACACATAGTTGATCTAGCAGGCAGGTCCCTCCCAAGCTCCAGGAATTTACCCCAGGCTTCTTTTGGAAGTGTGGGTACTGATCTACCTCGTGGCATTGTAGGAAGAGTGAGTGAGCTGTGCTTTTATATTTTAAAAGGTTTTTGAGGAAATTGGTAATAAAATTTTTACCTAAACTGGTCATCTGAGTCCCACAGTTGTTCCCACCTCCAGGTTCTCATAAGAACACTCAGGTAGCCCCCAAAACTTAAGAAGCTGACAAACCACTGTATAAACAGTCTGTCTGTTCTTCATTCACAAGCCACCCTCCCTGGTACTAATACAGTTACCCACTGGGTGGTCAGAGTTACATCCAGAACTCTTCACTAACCTAGCAACCTTCATAGTAGCTCTGGTGACTATGACATACCTCCACAGACTTTCATGCTCAGGAGAAGGTGAGCTAATCTAAGAATCCCAGAGATCCTGGGATTTTCATCTGCTGGGAGATGAAACTGGAATCTGAGAAAAGTTTGTTTCTGTCTTCACGTTGGGAGCTGGAGAGTCAGATGCCATGCTATGCTACATACTCAAAATGTTTTTTGTTTGGTGGAGATGCTTCTGGAAGGTCAGGATGCGCAGAGGTTCAGAATCTAGGACATAGAAATGGGGATGGTAGTGAGATTGTCCCCAGCTCTCCCTGAGATCTTCCAGCCCACTTCCTTCCACGAAGCTCAGCAGTAATACCTTCTCCTCGGATGGCCCATTGTCATGGAAGCCCTCACACAGCTTAGACCTTCAGATGTCTTTAATTTCTACTCATTTTTCTTTATAATATGCTTTCCTATATAAAGGGATCTTTGTGCTGCCAAGGAATTAATAATCATGTCAAAATTGGACACAAGGACTTTTAACTTCAGATGATGACTAAGCATAAATACGAAATGATTAAATTCACCAGAATTATTCTTATGCAGGTATCTTAGGGCAAACTCTGAATTAGTGCTACTTGGTGATCTCTGATGTGTCCAGCAATGTTCAGTTTTTACTTAATGGTTGAACTACAACTCAAGGTTTTCTTATGTTCTATCCTCGTAAATGTATCACAATGCATTTCCCCTCAACTTATTTCTAGATTGTTTTTTGTTTGGACAGTGAAAGGTAGAAACAGAAGGTGACCTTTCTCAATGGCATTCTGACAACCACAGATCTAATAAAGGCAAAATTCACAATAGAATAGAACAGAGACACAGATTTCATTTTGGTTTCTGATGAAACATGGACTTCTGCATCCCTAAGGCCTGATGACCATAGCCATAGCTAGTGATTCAAAGAGAAAATAATGCCTTGACCTTGTTGCTGGATGGTCAGCAGGCTGAGGAGAGGCAGCCTTTGGTCCTGCTGAGCCACATGAAGTTCCATGCATCATCCTCAGTCATAGGGGCAGCGACTTCCCGAAAGATGGAACAATTCATTAAAGACCAGGCTGCTGTCAGTGCTTTATGTAATGCTAATCCAAATAAATTAAAATTGGAAATGACATTTCTGATTGCCCTGAAGCACACAGTGTAGATGTTTTGCTTGCAGCTATTTAGCGTTATATTAACAGTTAAGTATTGTTGCTGACACCGTGAGAGTCACTCACTTGAAAAGAGGCAAATTGGCTTTGTGAGATTCATGCAGCGCCAAAGAAAATTGAGTTTATGTTCACAGGCAGTATTATTCCTTATTCTAAGATGACAAAATTCTTTTTAATATCTTCTTTAATTTTGAACACAAATACTGCTAAGCATTTGTATTGTCATGCTGGCTAGGGTTGCTGCTCCCTATGCTTGGTTTTACATGGGTTATGAGTGCCCAAATTTGAGGGAAAATCACCATAAATATATGATGCTTATCTTGTGTGTAGTTAGTTATACTGTGCATTTTCACTAAATTAATCTCTGTCATGATCCACATGAATGGAAACACGGGATTGTAGCACCTTGTGAGAGGTAAGTGTTCCTTAGATACCTGTGTTTTATGATTGCATATTCAAAAAAGCTACAGATCTCCTAGCTAAACTCAGGATTGAAATATACAGGAGGAATTAGATCACCGTAATGGGTTACTTCTCTGCCCCATAAAAGAAGGCCCCACTTGTCTGCCCTTGACTTTCATGTTCCAGTGGCATACTCCAGTGACCACATGGAGGGTGTGTCAAATGGAAGCTCAGCACAAGCTACTCCCTCAGAGCAAGGGTTCCCTCTTCTCTTCCCGGCTATAGACATTCTTTTAATAATTGATCCTCAGAGTCTAGGAAATCCATAGTTCCCCAGTGACTAAAGACTTCCTAGGGACATATCAGGGGCCAGGTGGTGATAGGTTCATGTTCCTGGGTCCTTCTGTTTGTTACTGGAAGCTGCCTCACCTCATTTGGAGGGACTCCATCTAAAGGGGAAGAAAAGTTGCCATGCAATAGTAGGTTCAATGATGCAAATAATCTACCAAGGATGTGTCCTCTCCTCCATACTTTACTCTGGACATGTTTCTTTCTCATAGGAACCTTTCTTTCTGGTGACACCTCTCTATATATCTCACTGAGAACTTTGTGGTATATGAGATCCTCCCTTTCCCTGTATATTATATGGAGCAGTACATGGAAGGCTCTCCCAGTCCGTGGGGAACATGGCCTCTTCATCACATCAGAAGACATTAGTGTGTGGTATACATGTTTCAAACTTATGCCTGGGATCTAGAGTACCTATGTGCACACTTATCCAGGGAGAGAAGAGAACGTGACGGATGGATATAGGAGACATGATGCCACATACTCCTGAGTATTTACATGGCATTTACCTCCTCCCAGGTATGGACATTTGTGTTCCAGAATGAAACATGGTGGTCTACAATGTAGGTGTGACCATATGTTGTGGAGGTGGGTGCAGTGACAAAGGATAGTTATTAATCATTATGGCGAAGACAGGGATGGAACATTAGCAGTTTGGCTCCAGGTACTTAGATGCTCAGTTAAAGGTGATAATGTAATGGCTTCATCAGAAGACATTGGGAAAAAAGAGGGTCTTCATTACAGACACAGAGCCTGCAACAGTCCCCAGATTCAGCCTTACATTGCCTCATTGTCCCAGTGAAAACTTTGGTCAAGGACAGCTTGTTCTCATCTGATCAACTGAGAGATGGGCAAGCCTCACACAGACCATTTGTTTACTCACAGAAGGCGTAGCATAAAAACTTAGCATGATGAAAGCCCTCCCTAATGTTTATGAACCTCTCTGGATTGGCCCAACTTTCAGACAACAAGCCAACTACAGTTTAATTCTGGGCCAGTATAGAAGATGCACTGACCAATTAACTTCTGTT
Source organism: Arvicanthis niloticus (assembly GCF_011762505.2). Classification (NCBI taxonomy): domain Eukaryota; kingdom Metazoa; phylum Chordata; class Mammalia; order Rodentia; family Muridae; genus Arvicanthis; species Arvicanthis niloticus. The sequence continues at coordinate 35,662,884 of NC_047668.1, read as the reverse complement.
TGCTGTCCTCTATAAAGATGAATCTTTACACCATGATCAAGGTTCTAAAGATGAATTAACAATTTCTTATTGCTGCTGAATAGAGATACTTACTTTTAAGAATTCCTGTTTTCTTTTTTACTTCAGGTTCCTTGTAATTTCAGTTAAGTAATTCTGTCTTTCCTGGAGCACTTGTATTCTGTGAGTTCACTGGTCCATAGCCCTTCAATAACCAGCTGACACATCACTGAGGTCTGGTGACCTTGTTCTTCAGATTATTGATAGTGGTGTTGAGATCAATTCTCTCAGGGAATTCTGATGAACATGGAGCTTTTTATTCCTCCATATTTCAAAAAGTACTTTCCATTTTATGGTCTGGGAAATGGTATACATACACCCACACCTGCACCTGCACCCACATGCACACATGCACCCGCACACACGCATGCATCCAGTCTCTCCTCCTGGCATATTTTTCCCCTGCCAGTTTATATCACTGTAACAATGATGAATTGTTTTTTATTTTAAAAAATGGGTAGATAATTTTTTTTGTTTTGCAAAAGCCCACAGATGAGTGTTCATGGCATGTGTAGCCTGTTACTGAACTGTTTACAGGAACTGCATCCTCAGTAGGAAAGCTTCACTGCCATCCCTCAGAAGCACAGCCTGATGGGGAGGGTTTCTCCCAGCTGTGGCTTCCTGCCTTGCCCAGCACTCTGTGTTGTGTGAGCTCTGAACATTTGCTTCATGCTCACATCTCTCGTTGTATCACACACTGTGGCACGCTGTCGATTTATGACCACTCCTCACTTGGATTGCTTCCATCTTTAAGACTCAACAGGCTGCTTTGTTAAACCTTCCAGCAAAACACACACACACACACACACACACACACACACACACACACACACACACACACACACAAAACAAACAAACAAACAAACAAACAAAAAGATAACATCTCACAGTACAGTGATGGGGATTACTTAATATTTCCTGTAAGATTTCTTTCTCTGTTTCTGGCTATCATTTACACTGCTGGGACCAGCTTATCACCAGATATCATCTAAACACAAGTTAGAATAAAATAGATTCCCAAAGATGGGACTGATGGCTTGGTACATATGTTAAGAGAAACCTTTGTTGCCACTGCCAAGTTATATGTTCAGATTCTAGATCTGTTAATAGCATGCTTCAGAGCCTTTGTCATACATTTTTACAGCAACAAACATGCTATTTTTAACATTTCACAGTAAAGGACAACTTGCATTTTATTTTAATTTACATAACCATAAATGATAGAAATATTAGGTGTAACTCTTTATTTTAATGGATGTCTGTTTTCCTATTTGTTTGTTTTGGCTTAATGAGTTGTAGGTTTTCTTTAGTTTCTTTTCCTGTATATTTGGTTCTTCTTTCTTATTGGTTTGTCAGATATTCATAAATAATATTTTTGAATAGTGTACATATTTTTCTTTCTGTCTTATTTGTTTCTACCTTAACCATGGTGGCAACCTAAATGATTTCAAAAATCTTGTGCAATTTCCAGACTGCTGAGCTTTTCTCTTAAAACTGGCTGTTTTACATTGCTTCCAAAGGTGTGTCCTAATCAAATGTGGTACTCTCCTAGTGTGCTCTAGTCCTGAAGTTTCTGCATGTGAATGATTCCCAAATCTGATAGTCTACTCTAGACCTGACCATTCAAGGGCTCAATAGCTATAGATGAAAATTTCCTCATATATCGATAAAGAACTTCTCTAAAGGAAAAAAAAAAGCTGTGCCAGTGTGTTTTTCTATTCTTTTCTAAATTTTACATATTTTTTATTATTTTCTTGGTGTGCAAGGTAATTCATTTTACCAGGACATCTTCACTTCTGCACATCACTGCCCCATGCCCTGTCTGCCTTCACTGCTAGTGCCCTTCCTCCTCACATCCACTCAGCCTACCACTAAGATGGATAATTCTGATGTTGAGCCTACTTTTTCTTTTTTTGTCATCTGAAATAATCCTTTCAGTTTTCTTAACTATTTTTTTTTTTGTGTGAATGCTATTGTGCAGCATGCAACCATTTTATAGAGTCTGACTTAACTACAGCTTCTATTTGATTGTAGTGGTTTGCTTGTTAGCCACAGACTCTCATTACTTGGGGTAAAGATGGCCTTACCCCATCTTCCTAAGTTTTGTTCTTGGATTTGCTTTGTTTTTTTTCCAACATAATAATAAAAAGAATTAACCAATGCTATCAGATTTTTTTTCTCCACTGTTCAGGAGAGGTGAGGCTCTGCATGCCTTTTGATGGCTCTTCTTTTTGTATTCTAAAATTTGTTAAGACCCTAAAGAGATTTCATCTGCGTGGACCATGATATTATTAGTTGCTGTGTAAGAAATAAAAACTGAGATTTAAAACATATATTTCATTATTTTAAAAATCTAAAAGCATAAAGAAACTCATTAAACACTAAAATAAGTATCATACATTTATAAATATAACTATTTATGGTGTCCCCACAGCTCCAGTATGTTGGCTGGTCAAACTCTGAGGGGGAAGCTCCTGTCTTAGGTGTCACTTTCCCAGAGTGAGGGCCAATGATATGTCTGTAATGAAGATGAGATCATGTCAGGGTACACATGAATGGGTGGATTTTTCTACTGTGGAAGACATATTTGCTCTCGGGTTAATGACAAGACCAGCAGATAACTTGATCTGTCTTTCCGGACCCCTCCACTGGTGGCTTCCCACCACAGTGGGTGCTGTGGGTGAGGTGTTGGGATCTACTTCTTATACAGTTGTCAGGAAGAGGTGGCAAAAAATAAAAATGAGAAAAGTCTTCAGTGAATTCTGAAGGCTGGAAAGGGACTCACTCTGTTCATGGGTGCAGAGTTATCAAGAGGCTGGGCTGTGTGCTGTGCACATTGTGAGGGTTACCACATCTGCTTAACCCTCAAGTACTGAACAGAACAATTGCTATTCTGTGTCCAGCATGGTCTGAAAAGTCCATGTCTGTCTTTCTGTGCTGACCACAGATATGGTGTGACAATACTCAGATCATGAAAAGTCCTACACATCCACTCTGTGAGTCTGAGTGAAAGTGTCCATCATCTCTGTTCCTGGAACAGACTGAACTCAAGCTGTGGCTAGCACCACCACACATACCACAGTGAGCTGCTCAGTGATTGCACCCTCTTAACCACTGTGCACCACTGAGGCAGGACTCTGTGCCCAAGTCTGAGGAGATCTTTCCATAGCACTGTGTCTGCTGCCTAATCTGAAATGAAGTTCTCAATGTGTCTGCTTTCCAAGGAAGTAAATACCCAGAGAGAATATAACTATACCCTTTTCAGGGTCTATCATAGGAAATCCACACTGAGAAAAATAAGGAACAAATGACACAGCCCATTGCCCAGTTTCTTCCAAATGTCTGGAACTCTGACACAGGCACTTCTATCAACGCATTCTTTAGCCTAATAAAGAGACTATTTTCTGATTCTACAAGATGTTTGCCCAACGATCCCAGTAGCTAGTGGAACCGGGAAGAATGAGAGCATCCCCCAGCACAGAACAGCTTGGGGCTGCTCCTTCACATCTGGCAGCCATCAATGTTGATATCTATATTAACGCATTGGCTCAAATTAACATTCCTGCCAGTGAACCAGAGCAGTTATTTTTAAGTAGAGCAGATGTTTTGAGATAAGAAAGATTTTTAGGAGGGAAGGGAGTTTGCAAACTTGTTGCATGGACATAGAGTCCAACAGACTGGGTTGGACAGGTCAACTCCCCAGGCAGCTCTTCTGGAGTAGGTCAATCCTTGCATCTTTGTATCTCTGACAGATTAAAAGATAGGCCTGATCCTGGGGTGACCGGTTTGCTATTCTGTAGATACCAGTCTGTATCCAGAGATGGTCACTAGCCTGTCTGTAGCTTACTTTAATTGCTAATTTCCTACCGTTTACACTGACAAATGGGTCAGGAAGACAACAACATTCAAAGATCCTAAAAGGTGAACAATGTTGTTAAATGTTAGCATGTATAAGCTAGTGGCAACAGGAGGTTGGAGATGTCTATGCAAGATATGAGTATGAGAATGACATATAGCTATGCTTTATTTATATCCCATAAATATGATGCTATTTGACCTTGAAGCAGAGGTTAGTTACCAAGTCTCTCCAAGCCACACAATACCAATGTCAGCCTATAAGTACTATGGCTTCAGAGAGTTTTGCCAAACATGAAAACAGAACCATATTTTTTCCTGGTAGAATTCAATAAACGCAGAAAGGGACTGCCTCAGGGCATTCTCAGAAGCAAAATGGAATTGTTTCAAGATACTCAAGAAGGAAACCAACAACAAAATTATCCAAAGGGATTGGTGGGTTTTTCCTTGTCTTAGTACCCTTTCGAGAGCTTTTGCAAGAAATCCGGCCTTTTGCCAAATTAAAAGAAAACAAAAGGATTAGCTCTTTAAAAACCTCTACATATTCCCAAAGTAGACACACATGCAAGGCAGAGAAGAGAACAAGCATCCCTGTGCGCCTGGTGTCTCTTTGTGAAGATTCCCCATTTTGTGTGCACATAGCACTTATGTTCCTCAATTGTACGTCGACTATCAGGAGCCAAGGAGAGGAACAGTATGTAAGAGCAGCGTTGGGAAGAGTTAGCTTAGGAAATGTCTGGATGTAGTTCCTTCAACTACAGAATTTTCTATCTTCCTCACATCATGGACCACTCTCCCTCAATATTCATGCACAATGACCTGAGGAGTAGCGGTCAGTTCCACTGCAGCTCATCCCACCTGCCTGCCCCATCTCCCAAGAACTACTGGCCATAATTACAAATCCTATCCACCATTTGAGAGCAAGTATCCACTTTTACATATTATTCAAATTTAATGCCTTCCATTTAGAAGTGACTCTTTTAAACCTTTCAACAAATGCAAAGTTTCTAATCATTTTCATGAAGACAGAACAGCATTCTTGACAAAACGCAGACAGAGCCGATCATGATTATTTCCAGAACCACGGACTATAGATATTTGGCACAGAGGGAAGACTATTGCTTTAAAAAAAAAAAAAAAAAAAAAGAAGGAAGGAGGGAGAAATGAGCATGAGCCCCACGTCCTTTCTTCTGTAGGGACTGTATATTTGCTATGGCATCTCACCAACTGGCCTGTGGGCTGTGGGGTGACTTAGTTCTACACACACTTCTTGGGCCTTTGTGTGTGAGAGAGACACTTTACATTCCTGTCCTGTGGCATCCAAATGAAGACACCGTGACGTGAAAGTTTCTGGCCTAGGGCTAGCATTCCCCAAGTACTTTTGTATTTGGTCTGTGTCTCCTTACCCCAGGCTCTCCTGTTTCCTGGACATTCCTGCTTTTGTGTCTTAGCTTTTGGCATAATTGGCACAATCTTCTCTCCTTAGGTTGTTTGGCAATTGCAGTTGCTGCAGGTACAATTCTCCATTTCTTTCTTCATGTTCCAGGTTCTTCTGTGAAGTACATGGCTTCTACTTATCTATCTCTGTCCTCTACAGTGTCTTTTTAAAAAATGAAACTGGAGAAATGACCTTTGAATAATAAATTCAAGGAAACAGCCTGGGTTATAGCTCATTTGGTTGAGTGCCTAGAATGCAGGGAGCCTTGTGGATTTTGTAGGGGTTTCAGCATTGTATGGGTCATGATGCTGCACACTAAAATCTCAGTACTTGGAATATGGAGTCTTGCTCAACTACGTAGTCAGTTAGACCTACAGAAAACAGAGTGGAAGCAATCAAGTCAGGCAAGCTAAAACAAACAAAGCAGAGTAAAGATATGAAATACAGAATGAAAATCCTGACAGCCGGCTGCCAGAAAGGTCCCAGCCCGGAGATGGAAGAGCAGAGGCGTTCTATGGCCTGGGTTGAAAGCCTCCTCCCTCGAATTGTATTGGCTTGACTCCCAGCCCAGGGGGCACCCAGCCAGTGCTGTCCTCTCCTACACTAACATTGCACGTACTCTATATTAATGGAGACACGAGAGAGTGGGTAACTCTCGGGAGTCAGGGAAGAGAGTGACTTGTCCTGGGCCTTCCCCTCATACCCTGCGACCAGAACTGCAGCCCTACGGAGTGGGCAGGGCCTCTTGCTGCACCTCACGCCCTTCTTTTAGTCTCCTTCAAGTTGTCTGCTAGCTGGTTTTCCTGCTCTCTCTCCCAGGAGAAAAACACTTGAGCCAGAGATGGCAGCCACCCTGCTCATGTCTGGGTCCTAGATGAGACTTAATGTCATTGCCTTCTCAACATTTCTAACCATGTCTCTAATTTCAAGAAGAAAAGCTGGTTCTAAACTCCTAGATACCAAGTAGTGAGGAAGCAATGTGTGACTTCAGGCCCCTGTCACATTTGAAGATATGGCCATGTACCTCACTCGGGAAGAATCGAGACCTCTGGATCCTACACGAAGAGACCTGTACAGGGATGTGATGCAGGAGAATTATGGAAATGTTGTCTCACTGGATTTTGAGATCAGGAGCGAGAATGTAGCAAACCCCAAACAAGAGTTTAGTGACGATGTGGAATTCGCATCCATGTTGGAAGAGCCTCTTGAGAATGCTGAAAAGAATCCTGGAAGTGAAGAGGCCTTTGAAAGTGGGGACCGGTCAGAAAGGCCGTGGGGAGACCTGACAGCGGAGGAGTGGGTAAGCTACCCTCTCCAGCCAGTCACTGATCTGCTTCTCCACAGGGAAGCGCACACGGGCATCCGCTACCACATTTATTCTCAGTGTGGGAAAGCCTTCAGTCAGATTTCAGACCTCAATCGCCACCAGAAAACGCACATGGGAGACAGGCCCTATAAGTGTTCCGAGTGCAACTCTCACTTCATCCAGCACCAGAGAACACACACTGGTGAGCGACAACGAGTGTGGGAAAAGCTTTGGCTGGAGCTCACACCTCATCCAGCACCAGATGAACCACACCAGGGAGAAGCCTCACAAATGCAGTGAGTGTGGGGAAAAGCTTCAGCCGCAGCTCCCACCTAGCTCAGCACCAGAGGACTCACACCAAGAAGCCTTATGAGTGTAACGAGTGTTGGCGAAGCTTTGGGGGAAAGGTCGGATCTGATTAAGCCCCAGAGAACCCACACGGGAGAAAAGCCCTATGAGTGTGTACAGTGTGGAAAGGGCTTCACACAGAGCTCCAACCTCATCACCCATCAGAGAGAGTTCACACCGGGGAGAAGCCTTATACCAGTGTGCTAAGAGTTTCAGCCGGAGCTCAGCTCTTATTAAACACAAGAGAGTTCATACCGACTAGGCCCTGCAACCCTGTGTAAGAAATGACATGTTTAGAGGCCAAGTGATGTTCCATATCAGCGGGCTTCCTTAAGACAGCTCTTTTTAATGTTCTGACATCCCTTGTTGTGGGCTACAGCCTGAAACATGAAAGAAAGCAACCCTTTTGAAAATTCAGACCCACAGCTTTGGGGTTGCTGTCCCCCTCCTCCAAAACGGTGATGTTTATTCACTGATGATTATATGAGTTGCTTCATCAAAGTCAGCCTCCCATCCTGAGTAACTTGAGAGCTAAAGACCAGAGGACAAGATGCTGGTGGTCACTTGGGCCCGGAGATGGAGTACATCTTTAAAATTTTTTTCTCTCTCTCTCTTGTATGTTTGGCCAAAAAAGACTGCAGCGGGAGAAATAGGGTGGTCACAGCCCCTCTGGTAGAGCAGAAGACAGGTGGACTTGCCCTGAGCTGGGACTGTTCACACGCTGCAGTAGCTGGGCTCACACACACCCCTTCCAAAGGGCTTTTTTTTGAGTAGCTCACCTTCATATCTAACCATCTCCTTGTGCACAGGATTCTGCCTGCTGAAAGCCGTGATCTCGGAGTTTCTCCTTGTTTCTCACTTGTGTATAGCTTGAATGTTTTTGAAAGCTAACCTAAGATACAATGTAACCGGAAACAGGAGGCACCTGTTTGAGGACCAAGGACCCAAGGTCAGTGATGACATCAGCAAGAGACAGCCATTGATCAGACTTTTCTTCAAAAATCACTTTACAGATCACAGTAGGGAAACTGCCTTTAGGAAAAGATCTGGCTAGAAGTCATGATGGATCAGAAGGAGGAAGTGAACTGACCCCCGTCCCCCCACCCCCAGGGAAGGGAGCCCAGGACCCTTCCCAGGGAACAGCAGTCCGTGCTGAGGTCTTTGCCATCTAATCTTTAAGATCACTTGCCCCTGTACTGTTAACTCTAGGGCTTGATAGGGCCACAGCCCAGTCTTTATCTTAGCTTGCATAAAGGCATGTGTATGTTCAGTGAAATGTGTATTCTGATAGCAGAAACTGAATTCATAACAATCAGTATGCTCTTTTGTGAAGCAGATCATAAGATAGAACTGTGGACATAACTCCCGTGTGAGAGCTAATAATGTACTTTACTTTTCTTTTGTGACGGAGAAGAAACATTTTAGCATTAGTGCTCACGCACAGTGCGCTCCTGTGAGGTTTGGTTTTGTACAGAACTAAGCACTTGTGTGGACATGTCCATCAATGGCGAGAGAGTGACTGGACACTCAGGTCTATTGTCCTTTCTCAGGCGGAATTATCTTCTGTGATGAATGGCCTCATTTGAAGGCACGAATAAACCTATGAAGGAATGTGTTTTCAGCATCCAGACACAAATAGTTAAAACGAGTTGACTCAGTGTAGCCCGATACTTCACTTCTCCTTAGATAGCCTGGATGTTGGTGCTTATTCAGCCCTGAGGGGATGGAGGGAAGTTGGCATCCAGGGAGCTGGGACTTTGAGAGTGTGAGTGTGAGTGTGTGTGTGTGTGTGTGTATACACATGTGTGTGCATGTGTATGCACTTATAGAGTCCCAGTGTATTTCTATGGTGCTTCTTTGCAAAGTTGCAAACGTAATTATTATTATTATTATTGTTATTATTATTATTATTATTATTATTATTATTATTACTAAAGAAAACCCTTTTTGTTAAAGTTCTCTGGGATTTGGCACTTAAAGACCAGTGTTTCCCTGCAGAGAGTCACTGTGGCCACAGCTGGATGATACCATATCACTAGTGACAACCTGAAAAGCAACCGAAGGAGAAACCACTCAGAACTACCACTTCTAAGTGGTCACTCCCATTTAAGGACAAACTTAGGGCAGGGTGCATGGTTTCTAGTCTGTACAAATCTAGCCTACTGTGGGTATTCATATTTTAACTGTTAGGTGACTTACATGTTCTTGGTAACTAACTTGCCAGATGTGTCTTCTGTATCAGTGCAGCCGATGACTTTGGTGGCGTTCAGCGTTCTCCCATTGCTTCTTCGAGCCTCATAAGCGACTGCCTGGGAGTGGCTCATAGAAGACAGAACCTCTGACACAACTTTATTTCACTTTGTTTCCCTCCTCTCTTCCTAACTTACACGCACGCACGCATGCATGCACGCACGCACTCCACCATGCCCACCCAGCCTCAGCCTTCCTTTGAAGGTTATGTTGTGTCCTGTTTGCCGCTTTTGCTTCTAGGAGATGAAAGGCTCCAGAAGATTTCTGATTGCCTTCCCATGTCTTCCTATGTGTACAGTCCAGCTGGGTGACTAAAAAGGCAATGGCTGTGCCAACTCTGTCCACACCGTTGTGGTCAGCTGCTCCCCTTCCCGTGCTGAGCTGTGGCAGTCATACATGCGCCACACTTCACTAACACTGTGTGCATGCCTTCTGTTCGGAAGTCCCTGGCTGTTTCTGCACATACCAGACAGTCTGTGCCTGTGTTCTATGGTTGTGGAGAGTGGTTGAACAGGTAAATCTGTAGAGCAGATTCCCCTGCTATTGGTCAATTATCCTAGTGTCTTGTCTATAGCTGCATTATCCTAACAATATTCTATAATTAAAGATATAATTTTTAAACTCAAAGAAAAAAAAGAGAAAATCCTGACAGCCTTCACAAATAACCCCAGAGCTCACACAGACTGGGTGGCACTCAGGCTATGCAACTCTTCCTTCCAAGGTTCAGCTTTGTGTTTTCTAGCTGATAATCTCAGTTTATGCCACTAACTATTTTAGAAGACAACAAACAAACTTAATTGCCCTACATTCTTAGTTCCTTCGAACTTAAAACTCTGAAATACTTCAGAAATATACTATTCTTAAGTTAAAATTAAAATATGAATATGTTGGAAGATAGTTGTTCAGGACCCTCCTAAACAGAAGTGGCTCCTATTTCACTTTTAGATGAAATAGGAGAAAATTCTGATATCATAGCAAAAACTCATATTTTGTTGATATTTGTGAGAATGTAAAGATATCAACAATAACATAAATAAATAAATAAATAAAACACAGGTATAATGTGTTGCTGTCCAGGGTACCAAACCTCATTTTTTCTACTAGACTAAGGTCAGTGCTCAGCCCATCATAGATGCCAGAGAACCATCAACCAACACAGAAAAATGAGAATTAAATAGGAGTCTCAACCATCAGCCAATCATATGCATTAAGATAGCTCAAGCAGTCTCCTTGGACTTTTCTTCCCAGAATATATGGGTGTTTCTTAAACGAATGACTCAAAACGAGAAATAAGCCACGAAGAGGCCACATGAGAGTCTGCAGTGCCTAGTGGTCAACATTCCACACATTTAAGAATGCCACTGCCACAGGATCTAGCTAGCCCCTGAAAAGCATGATGTGTAAGAAAAAAAAATGTGCTAAAGAATTAAGAGGAAAGTAATTTGTCAAGCAGGCATTTCCAAATCCACTGCAGAGGGTAGAGGATTAATGGAGCCAAAAGCATTATATAGCTCAAGGTCCTGTGGTGGTCTCAGTCCTGGACCAGAAAGATCCCCCTTCCTTGTATAATATGAGCTATAACTTATCTGTGCTAGACGTTCCTAAGAGGCAAAACAAGATTGCTACAGAGCCCAGGGAAACCTTACAACAGATTAGGGGATGCCCTCCAAGGGAAACTACCTCTAACCAAAGTATTGCCTTAGATAAGACAAAAAAGATAACAACAACAACAACAGCAACAAAAAACCCCAAAAACAAAAAGCAGTGTTTAGTCATGGGTTTCTCTAGTAACCCACTTAGAGACCAGGAAAGAACTCACATAATTAGACCACCATTCTTCCATCTAGTCTGTGATTAGAAAACTAGTAGTCAGAATGCTTGCTAGGAATTCAGGCAGCTATAAGACACTGAGGCTGAACCATGTAAGAGGAGTAACCCTTTGGGAAGCTGCTGTGTTTGATTTGCCAGAGAACCTCGTAAGGGATTCCACAGAACCCGTGCAAAAAACTTCCCATGATTTTTTTTGAATTACCATCCTTGGCAGCACTTGGAGAGGCTCAGGAGGCTTCAGCAGTTGGGATGTGGGGTTGGCGTCAAGAAGTAGACAAGTAAGAAAAAGCTATGGCAGTTACTGCAATGTCAGTGTGCCCTGGTCAGAATTGAAACAGGAGAGTAAGAAACATGCACCATGGAGGTGAGCTATCTATCAAACATGTCAAAAAAAGGTGTTATCAGATGGGAGGAACAGAGACTTGTAGTGGTGCTGCCAACTGACTAGAGGCCCCTTCACCCAAGGCTACCATTAGTGAACAGTTAATATCCTTCAGATATTTTCTTTTGCCAGGCCTGGCAACTTCACTTTAATTCATGAAGTTAATTCAGCATCATGAAATTACAAAGACGGACTGGATCATGAGAGAGTTGCCACTAGCACAGTGTAGGATAAACTGTTCTTTCTTGATACTGTAGAAAGGCCAGGTGGTCTACAGGACCAAGAGAGCCATCTCTTCAGGTCGCTTTTCCACCCCTCAACACCTTACCAGTAAGGATACAGGGAACAACAACAAAACATTTATCAACATGGTCTCCAGCATATTTTTGCTTTACCAGCTGGGTTTGTGTGAATAATGTGGCCAGCTGCATGTGAACAATGTATGCAAACAGTGTACAAATGAACAAGGCAGTGTGGGGACAGAGTGGGAAGCTTCATTTAGTGGCTCTGCATCAGCAGATGTGGTGATGAAGAGAAGGACAGAAATACAGGGTTGTTAGGAGCACGTGCCTGACTGTTCCCAGAATGAGGATGATATCCAGACTGGGTAAAATGCACTACAGACATTTGCCTAAGCCTTAGGATGCAATCGAAGAGCGCTGTGTCTGGGTGGTGGAGGAAAAGTTATTGTGGCCTTTCCTTTCTGTTCAAAGCAGTTGTTAGAAGCCTAGCCCAGAGCCAGAGTGAAGAATAATCCCTTAGCCACTCAGAGAACTGCTTTACATCTCACAGCTTATACTACTTTTGTCTCTGTGTCTGTCCATCTAACCATCCATATGTCTGTATGTGTATTTACACATATACAAAACATTCCACACTCACACAACAACCCATAAATAAACTGGTTCTTTTAAAAGTAATGAACCAAAATTGTACTGATTGGTCTTGCTCCATTTGGAATCACTGAAATTCAGAAATTCCCTATTTTCCCAGTTTAAAATAGAAACTCCCACTTACTTGACTTAAGTATTCAGTCAATTATGGTTTTTTTTTTGTCTTTGAGACAGGGTCTCCTGTAGCCCTGGAGAGCCTCAAACTTGCTAAGTATCAAAAGTTGACATCAAATTTACGATTGTTCTATTTCCACCTATCCCCTTGTAAGAGCTCCATTACAGGCAGGCATTGCCATTCCTATGGTCATAAGCTCCTGGGATTAAAACCCAGGACTTCATCTATGGGAGGCCAGAACTCTGCCAAATCATCTATATTACATCATACTCAGAAAGCCTGGTGCTATGGGTAAACCCCTGGCGTTGTAGAAATGTTTTCTTAAAAGGTTGGCATGCCTGGGGTCCTGTCCTTACCCCCAGGGACTTCACTCTTCTGTCCTGGCCTCTCCCCTCCCTCTTTCCAGTGAATTTCTGTTTTTATTGAATCTAGGAGTATCTTATTATGGAAACCAAAACACAGTTGACTAAAGAAAGAATATTGTGCCTGCCTTGCTAGAATTGTCCATTATAAAATCAAACTGGCTCTGGGTGCTCGGATTGTATGTTTTTTTTGTTTTGTGTATTTTTTCCATTATTATTGCTGTAGAAAAGTAGATTGCATCCAGCTCCTCACAAATGCTAGGCAAGCACTCCATCACTGAACCATATTCTCAGACCTCTTTTCACATTGAGTTTTGCAACCGGGTCTTGATGCCCTTAGGATGATGTCACAAGAAATTGAAAGAACATGTTCTTTTTTACCATTGATTTAAGGAATAAAAAGACAGAAAATGTAAGGTCTTCATACTCAGCCAGATTTTATTAAAAATGAAAGCACACACACACACACACACACACACACACACGGGCAGGGGGAGACAGACAGACAGACAGACAGGGCACACTAAGAGATAGACTCTGTCAAGTGAGAAGGGGAACCAGAGGTGAGGGATGTTGGGGGAGTTGTTTGAAAATGAGATAGGTTCCCTTTCTCCTTTGGTATTGGTTAGTTTGAGCTATGAGAGGTGATTAGACAAGATAGACGAAGACAGAGAAAGTGATTGGCTGTTGCCACAGAGGCCTTTCAGTGAGATTTGAATACTTTCCTCTGGATGGGGAAGGCTAGGTGAAACCCATGGTGGAGAGAACCTACCAAGTCATTGTCATAGAAGAAAAGAATCAGGAAGTTTTCCACCTTACATATTTCAGTGAAAGGTATACTAGTCTACTTACAATCTGTCTGCCTACCAGGGATAAGTATCTCAGGTCCACTAATTTACACATGTTGGTCTTCAACTTATTCTAAAACCCAAGCAGGGTTCGTGCTTGAAAAACATCCGCCTCAGCCTTCCTGAACCACCAGTTTGGACTATTTCTAGCCTTCTGAACAGAGGAATATAGTCCTGGTATCAAATTGTTAGATACTACAAAGCATATCAGAAGTTCACAGGGTAATATCATGTCCACTTTATTTCTCTGGTACTGAGTGAATCCCAGGCTGTTCTCAACACAAGGTTTTAGAACTCCAGACCGGGGCACGAAGAAAGGGTCCAGGTTTCTGTCTTGAGCATATATGGTACTTGTACAGAAGTTGGTGACATATCCCTTGTACAGAAGTTGGTGTCATATCCCTGCTCATCACAAAGGAGGTAGGACTGGGAAATGGTTGCCCATAAAACTACATAGCTGAGACTTTCTAAGTCCCAGAGACACAAGATCTTCATGTACAATCACAGCTGGCCCAGCTCCAAGCCACACTACAATAAAATGTCAGGAAAGGCTTCTATCCCATTTGTCTGAGGGCTATGAAAGATTTTGAATTACAGGTTTTTCTGAGGTCAGGTAGTAGAGAAAAACAATGACCTAATTTTACAAAACAAAATGTATTAAAATTTCAAAGAGTTTTTTTTATCAATATGCAAGTATGATTCTTTCAGGATATGACAAACTTTCACAGAAAAAGAGACTGAATCATTGGGCTGATTCATCTACTGGCTTTAAGAAAAGCTAGAAACGTGTGCTTTAATGCAATATGGATAAGGCTCTGTGCTCAATGACCAAATCAACTCAAATTCAATCATCAACTTCAAAAAAAAAAAAAAAGAGCCACCCAAATGTACCCTGTGTCCAATGACTGCACTATTACCATCCAATTCAGACGTGAGCAATACTCACCCCCCGTTGACTCAGAGCTTCACAGCTGAGCCAAACAGTAATCTGGGTTGGAGGGCAGAGCACGGGGCTATTTCTCAAGCAGGCTGCCTCTAAAAAAAGGCTCAGGAGACAAGGTTCTATGGAGCCACTCTGATCTAGCTATGCATTGAATCACCCTAGTGATACTCCTGACATTCAGGGCAGTTTTTGAAGTCTCTGCTAATTTATAAGTCTAAGTTTCTGTGTTTTAGGTGTGTGGGTGGGGGGGGGGGGGAAGAAAGAAGAGAGACAGAGACAGAGCAAGACGGAGAGAGGATATATCTTCCTGGTATGAAATCCTGTTCTTCTAAGGCAGATATTGGAGTAGAATACTGTCTTTACCTTTAGTACCAAGAAGGCTGTGAGGCTCTCCTCAAGGTATCACAGAAGTATCACTTCTGTTCCCAGGTAGGTACCCTCAGAATTTCCCATCCAGAAGACTCCATTTGCACAGCCCACAGTTCATCCTTGAGTCAATACCCCATAGCCAGAGCTATCCTCTTCTTCAAGACCCACAGAGACCTCTTCAGTGGAAAATGATCATTTTAAGCAATATCTCAATATCTTGTATCCTAGTCCATGTTACTCCTGCAAAAATTCACTTCATTGATTAAAAAATCAAGTTTTTTATACAACAATATATCAAACAACAAAAATAAAACAGGAAGTAGCAGAAATCTAGCCATTCACATGACAAGCTGACCTCAACCATTTAAAGATGATTCAAATAAGCTTGTATTTATTTCTTCAGCCTTTAAAATGTTCCCAGGGCATACTGCACAAGGACAGTAGGATCACTCTGTAGTCAATTAAATTCAGAAGCAGCTGAGATCTTGTTGAGCAAAAGAGAGATATAAGGAAGGTTTTGCCAAGACTTAATGAGGATCAAGGTGGGCCTAAAAAAGCTTGTTTGTGTGAGGCATGCCTCGTGCTCATCATTGCAGTTTGCCAAGTGAACTGCACGAGGGTTCTGTGATTGCATATCAAACAACACAAAAATATTCCAGGTAGATACTGGAATAGTTTTCCTGTTGCCATGACAAAACATCTGACATAAGTAACAAAAGGTAGAAAACAATTATCTTGGTTCATAGTCTCAGAGGATACAGTTCTCTATGACAGGAAGTCATGAGGTTGGTAATCTAAGACATGTAAGGACAGCTGGGAGCACTGCCTGCATGATCATAAAGCAGAGAAAGAAGAATGCTGTAATTCTGATTACTCTCTCCTTTTACCCAGTGTAATACGTTTATCAGCCCAGCTCATAGAATGGTGTTGTCTATATCAGGGTGCTGAGTGTCATGGTCAGTCTTAGTTGTCAGCTTGATTGGACCTGGAATCAACTAAGAAAGATGCTCCTGGTTAAGTACATGAGAGTACTTACTAAGGATTAACTAAGAGATGAAGACTGCCTCAGAGTGGACACTGCCTTCTGGAGATGGCCCAGGTATTGGGGTCTAAGAGAAAAAGAGATGCCACTCTTTTCACTGCTGGCTTTCATTCTTTGCTGTTACGTGCATTTCTTCTGTTATTGGTATTGTAAACACCCTTTGCTGACATCTGCATTCTGCTTCTTTGGCTTTTCACCATGAACTGAAGACCTATAGCTTTCTAGAAATCCACCAGACCTTCAATGACCGATTGAGACTGCTGAGGTATCCAGACACACAGACTGGGAGACTATCCTGTGAACAATCCCTCCAACATGAGGGCAAACATTGCTGGATAACTCAGCATATTGTGTAGTCAACTTAATAAATCCCCTTTGAAATATATGCACTGTATTGCTTCTATTCCTCTAGAAAATTCCAACTACTGCAGTAAGTCTTCCCTTCTTAGTTAAACATTTCTAGAAACAACTACATGAATGCGGCTGGGGGAGTCTCCTCTGTGATTCTAAATTCAGTCAGGTTAACAACCAGGATTAACCATCACAGATGACACTGCATTCATTGCATGCATTTGCATGCTACACACATGTATACCATACACATGACATATGTGCATGTATAACATACACTATGTACAGACCAGGCCCTCTTATACACATACCTGCACACTACTCTATAGATGAAACCCCGAAAATCTCCAGTCCAGTTTTATCTACATCTGGGGATGTTTAGCAGTTTCTCTGAAGGGGCTCAGCAGCCCTTCTAGCGTCTAGGGATGTCTCTGGCATTGGTACATGGGGAACTCAATTCGCAAACTCATATATGTTGATGGTATTTTGAGCCAGGGCTTTTGTACAATGTTAATAGTAGATGAAGTCATAAATTCGGAGTCACCAGGATAACATCAGTGGCTTTATATGAAGAGGCAAGAACTAGGCTGGTGCACTTGCCCTGTCTCCATGTAAGATATCCCCCCTGACACCCTGTTAGGATACTAGCGAGGTTCTCACTGGAGATCTATGCTGGGCTCTTGAACTTCTATGCAATAGGAGACTTTTTTCTTTACAGATTATAGCTAGCAACATAAAGCAAAGTGAAACCCTTGTGTACCAAATCACACTCACTGTGGAGTTTAGGCCCACCTGACAAGGGGGCATCTCTTAGGTATCTTTCCTCGGATCTGCTTTCCTTGGGGGTTCTTTGCCCCAATTTGTGCTTTTGTGTTTATACAAAATCCATATCCAGTCTTGTCAGAATTTATCTCTGCCAGGGCCACAGCTCCATACTGTTAATGTCTCCCTGACCATCAGATCTGAGGCCACCATGTCTATAATGATTACAATCCCTCCTACCATACTTACTTCTTAATCTAATGCACAAGAAGAAGGTCAATCTGTTCTGAGTGTGGACTTTAATGTGCTGACACTTCACACAGAATTGAGGTTTTGAGGAAAATTTTGTAATTCTCTCTATCCCTCCTAGCTCCACACTGGCCCTGCGTTGCTTTTACCACATTGCCTTCTGGCTTGCTTTACACTTCTTTCTCTTCAGATTTTCTATTTGTTTGTTTGTTTAGTATATGAGTGTTCTGTCTTCATGTATGCCTGCATGTCAGAAGAGGGCATCAGATCCTAGTATAGATGGTTGTGAGCCACCATGTGGTTGCTGGGAATTGAGCTCAGGACCTTTGTAAGAGCTGACAATGCTCTTAACCACTGTCATCTCTCCAGCCCCTCAAAATTATTCTTATCATCAAAGAAGTTAAGTACTGTTCTTCTTCAAGATTTTCATAGCATGCTCAAATCCTAACTGTATACTTCATGAGTTTTCACAATTCACAGCTCATATTAGTAAATAAAATAACTAGAACTCAGGCTCTCTCCATGTAACTCCTCTAAAGCAGGGCTATGCATAAAATACAGGTTTGAGGTAAAGTTGAGTTGTGCCCTGGATAATGTCATATTTTTGCTTAGTTTTAGCTCTTGTGGGTGGCAGATGGCGACACCTATTGGGGATCAGCCTTCCCTGGCTGTGTTCAGTATGTTTGTCTTGCATGCTTTTGTTTGCTGAAACTCATCTGAGTTATTTTTTCAACTGGATATAAGCTACTGCATAAAGCCTGTTCTAGTTTGTCCTGTTTTGTGTTTTATTGGAAAAGCATTTATATGTTAGTAGTGCATTGTCATGTTTTAATGATATTGTCACTATTGATATATATATATATACATATATATATCAACATATATATTTTATACATATATATATATATATATTCTATATATTACTGCAGCTGATTGATCTTCTGCAGGCTTTACAGGTTACTGTCCCCTAGATCTGAATCTGTTTAGGGATCATGCTATATCTTCCATTAGTGTATCACAATGATTCTGGACTTCTTTATTGAGAAGACTGCAGCTGTCACTCAGCTTTGATGTTCTTCACGGCTTGTGTATGTGGACTTGCTTCCCAGCAAGGTGCTCAGAGCTCTTGCTCTGTGGCCATCCTAGAACCCCTTGTTTGTTGTCAAGTCTACAATCATTCCCAAGGTTATTCCCCCAGGACTTTAACTTTGTGAGTTATGTTATAATTTTGCATTTGACCCATAGAACACCTTGCAGAAAACTTGACTACTTCAACTCAAGGTATCCTCTTTAATTTTATTTTAGTAACATAGTCTGGAGTTTTCCATGGACATTTCCATGGGCATCATTGTTGATGGATTTCTATGACTTGAATTTTTATGTCACTGTGATAATTATCTTTCATAATTTGCTTTCTTTTGTGTGTTGTTAGTATTTGTAAAGTAAATAGTTTTGTTGATTATTCAGTGTCTTGCTAAATTCAGTTACTGATTTTAACTTGTCTGTATACTTTCTTGGTACATACACACATACACACATACATGTATACATTAATATGTTCTCTATATAAAAGTTCTTCCATCATTCTTCTTCTTGCTTTGCTCTGAGTCAGATTTCTGGAAGATATAAACCACTGGCAGTAGTATGGACCTTTCTCTGTCTGAGTAGTATGCTCTCATCTCTGTCTACGACTAGACTGTTGGACAAGCACAAATCTCAACTGTGCTGTTGGTTTTTGTAGAATTGTTCTTTATTCCTTGCTGTCCAGATCTGTTTTGTGTTTCATCAGTTATGATTAGAGAGTGCATTTTAGCAAATATTTATGAATGCATATGATTTTTCTTTATTATGCTGCCCTGGTAGTTCAGACTGTTTTTTTTTTTTTTTTTAGAATGTTCAACCCTTTTAAGTCTTACCTAAACCGTGTGCTTTTAAAGTACTCACTATTGAGAGATGTTTTAGAGCCACAGGATACAATTGCAGATTGCATATCTTCCCACTCCTTTTTGCCCAACAGTGCCTACTGTATGGAATGTGAGCTGAGTGACTTAGGGTTGTGGTTTGTTTGTGATTTTTCACCCTGCTGTAGGCAAGTTTCCCCTTTATCTATAGCCATGCTCTATGCTCTTCTCTGATCTCAAGCTAATTTGCATGGCATGTATGCCCACATCTGTTTATTTCTATTCATTTATGGAAAACAGACATCTCCTGTAAACTACATGTAGTTAAACTCCCCTCCTCACATCATCAGAATAAACAGCCTTTTCAGGTTCATTGCATAGATTCTATCATTATTTCTTGTTTGCCTGCACCATGATGACACCAGAACTTAGCCATTGTTCTATGTCTTTAGAACTTCAGAAACCTGCTGTTGTCTCAATGCTCCAGACTGGCCATTGCCACACACAGTCAGGCATCAAGTGTGGGTTCCCCACTGACTCCTTGTTCTTGAAAGCTGAAGTGCACTTGATCTGAACTTTAGGAACTGTCCAGCATGCCTAACTATATTACAAACATTGGCTAGATCTCTTCAAATGCTTCTGGATAGGATATTGGGCCTGCAAATACTGTAAGGAATAGACTTTCTTGGTCACAGAGTATACAAAATTTTCCCACTCTTCCTTCTTGGAGTATGCTCAGTGCTCTGGTATCTTGGTAATTACTGAAAGTTTATATTTATTTCTGGCACATACTATATATAATTTAAGAAACAAATGTTCCTTGCATGTAACCATCTACCTATGCTCAGGTTTAAGAATACCATTTATTATGTTAAATGAAACAAGCCAGACTTATAAACATAAATCCTATGTCTTCTCTGAGACCTAGATTTTTTAACTTTTATTTTTATTAAAATTTTAGGTCAAAATTTACTTATATTGATTCCCTCCTTTCCTGTGACCTCTCAAATCACTCTCATGTTCCCCTTCACTTTTCAAACGGATGGTATCTTTTTATTACGTATTATATAATATATACACCCATACATATATAGCACACATACACATGTATACAATCTGCTAAGTCTCTTTTGTGTGGCTTATAAACCTATGATTAGGGATGAATTTCTATATAAGACATGAAAATAGAAAGATGACTATGAAAATGGAGGGGAAGAAAAGACTACATAAAGACGAAAGGGACTAGAGAAGGCAATAGGACACATGTACTGTGAGTGCAGATGTGGAGATAATGGACCACTCCACATGGTAGACAATGAACTAAGACAGGAGATGGGTTTGCCTAGGCCCTTGTTCTCCACAGGATGCCTCAACTCCTGACCTTTCACTTGAGTTCATTTGCTCTATCTGTAACTTCTAAGAGATGTGTGTTCTGTGACCAGTAGATCCAGTGTCTTGTACCCTCCCAGTGTTTCTCTTGTTCTGAGCTGACTTAGTGTCATGACCTGGTTCTAGTATGTGAGACTTCATGTGCATTCTTGTACATGGTGTTGGCAAGGCCCCAGAATGGAAATAAAAGAGTAACATCATGGTTTGCTTTTGTCTCTATTGATGTCTGTCACTGTCCCAATGTGGACTCATCTCTGTGGAATGGTCATCTATCCAGGGATATTCTGTGATAGGAAATTGCCCTGGCCTTGCTCTCTGCTATTAAGATTGTCATCCCTACAGCAGACATATGAGCCATGGAGGACAGTGGGATAGCTTTTCTCAGTGTAAACCATGACTGCATTACCTTGTTTTCTCCCTTCCCAAGTATGTCCCAGAGATGTTCTCATGGTAACAGACTCCGAAAGTTTGATCCAGAGCAAGGTCCATATCCTCTTACCTCCTTGCCCAAAGCATCACTGATATGTGTATCCTGGCCAGTGTCTTGTGGACTACATGACAGTGAATTATTGATATAATGCCAAGTAAGAACTAGAGATGTATTGTTTTCTATTCAGAGATAAATGGACACCATTCCTAAAAGTCTTCTTGGCAAGAACGGAAAGGATGTATTGTGAGTGATTTAATAGTCACAGCAGAACTCTGGAACCAAAACCTGGTCTCTGGAGGCCTGCCCCAGCAACTTCACATAGCAAGTTGGGAAGGGATGGTCAGTGTCCTCTCTTACCCTTGTTGAAAGCTTCTTTGCTTCTTTGGTTTGTTTCCTGTGGCCTCTATTTAGCAACACTTGGAAACAAATTGCTGAGATAGAGCCATGGTAATCTGTTGTTTGATTGGTTGGTTGTTTTGGTGTTTTTGTTTGTTTGTTTGTTTGTTTTAGCATATAGGACTTGGGTGGAAGCAGAACAGGACATAGGTTTAGTTTTTCTGTGTGTTCTCCTCCTTGCTGGTCTGATGACAGCTTTGCTCCTAAGTGGCTATTTGTAATATTCCTGAGTCAGTGAGCATGTTTTAGTGGCACATGGGCCTTAGACTCACATTTTTCAAATTAGCAGACTGCAAGACATGAGCAGATGTTGCAAGACTGAGCAGTTTAGTGTTTGGTCCTTGAGGAGCGTTGTGCTAAGCACTCACAGAGAAGTTAGTTTAAATTAGACAAGAAAAAAAAACCCAATCACCAATTAAATGATTACTGTGGCACATGTCACACTCCCATGATAACTGTGTGCTTACACCAAGGTTACAGGGGTTCCATCTTTAAAAACTGATCAATCTTGTTTTCATTTTGTATTGGTTTACTGGTAATTTTCAAAATGTTGATAGACACAAAATTTTCTCAAATTTTTAATTGCTCCAGAGCCATGGCGATGATTCAACACAGATGCAGGGAGGGATGGACAGAGGGACCCTGGACAGAGGGATCCTGCTTGCAGTCTCACCTTAACTAAGTATGACCTTAACTCTACAGGTTCTACTTCCATATTCTTATTTCTCCTGCTGCTTCAGACCACACAATATTTGGTACTCAAGCAGCAGGAAGAAACACCAGTCAGGGTTCCAGCCCAGGGCAGACTGGCAGTGCTGGGTACAATGATGCCTTGGGGTCCTTGTTCCTTAAGAGTCTCCTTAAAGGCCGAGGTCATTTTTTTCTTCATTATATACTTTTGACCAAATAAGAGCAAGGGACATCTAAGTTGTTTATATACCCACTGACTTTTTTTTAACTCCACTTTATTTTTTGACAACTAACAATTTTGTATATTTATGGCATGCAATATGATTTTAATATTTGTATATATTATAAAATAAATTTTTGTAAATTTTGGCTGCTGTTTGAAATTTCAGTAGGAAGACTACAAATTTTTCATCATGTTAATATTTGACACATTTGTTTCTTTATGGTATTCTTTTGAAACATTTTAACAGTTTAACAAGTTTGTCACTAATAAACCCTATGTTCTTGTAAGTTTGAGGAGATTAACCCTGCTGTGCATGGTTACATACAGCTCTTCTGTTAGCTTCCTCAGAGATGCTTAAGAGTGGGGTGATGGGAAGTAAGTATTTGCAGTACTGGCAAGTGCTAGAGGTGTCTCCCGGCATGAACGTGCCAGTGTGTGAGTCTCACGGCACCATACAGGCCTCTTATTTACCTGGCTTCAATGTTACTTAGAAGGAAGCACACTGATTTTGTTTTACATTTCCCTGTGACTGATGGGGTTAGACATATTTTCATAGGTTAACCTGTTCGTTACCTTGTTAATTTCTTATTTAGGCTGAAGTTTAATTTTGATGTCATCTTTTATTGAAATTCTGTTTGTAACTTTTTGCATTTTTATTTTAAGTCACGTCTTTGCTTTTGCCTTGCAGTTTGTAAAGTTCGTCTTCCTAGGCATGTTGCAGGTGCTTCTTTCTCTTCATATTCTTTACCGTCCTGTGGGTTTATTTGTTCTTCCTATAGCAGCTTTTTTAAATTTCAACTTAGAAATAATATCCTTAATTACTATATTTATCTTTTACATTTTAATTGACAAATCATAATCATCTGGCATGGGTATAAATAGAAAGAGTAAATCAAAGTGAGACATGGTTTATGTGTTTTTGTAGGTTAAACACATTGAAAACTCACTTAGAAATTTTGAAAGGCATACTATATTTAACTGTGGCTACCACACTGTCAAATATACTTCAGAGTTTATCTTTCAAAACAAAACTTTGTGCTCTCTACCAGTATCACCAGCCTCACACCCACCCTGGCTCTGTTTGTACCATTTCAGCTAAGATTCTACATGTATGTCAGGATGAGCTAGTCCTGAAAACAGAGAAATCCACAGTACAAAAGGTAATTTTTCATCCTTTTTATTTGATTTTTTTTCCTTTTTGTTTGTTTGTTGTTTTTGTTTTTCAAGACAAGATTTTCTTTTGTGTATCCTGGACATCCTGAAACTCCCTCTGTAGACCAGGCTAGCCTCAAACTCAGAGATGAGCCTACCTCTGCCTCCTGAGTGCTAGGATTAAAGAAGTGAACTACCACCACCCAGCACAAAATGTAGTTTTAAAAACTTAATAAAGTTAATAATCTTATAGCAATACCTCTCATTCAAAAGGGAGAAAATGCCAAAGGTCAATTTCAGGAATGGAAGGTGGTACATTTCCATAGCTCTGGTATTTTAACTATAAAATGTGGGGGGCCCAGAGAGAGAGAGAGAGAGAGAGACCCCCATTCTGCACAAACAGTAACAAGGAAGATAGATTTCTCAAGTCCATCGGTGTGACACTACAAAACTACAAAGGGCAGGACACTTGGACACTGAATGCTCCATTTCTAGCATTCAAATACCTATATGCAGGTAACTTCTGGTGATAAAACTCATGCAGCCAGGCAATTCAGTAACAACATCCACAGCATAAGTAACCCTAGCCAGCCTGTCCTCTGGGCTTTAACTTCCTTGGCTTTTCTGCCATATATTCCCATGGGAGCTCCTTGCCTGCAGCCCTTACCCAGTCACCTTTATGCCTGGGTGTTCTTCCTTGAATAGACAATTGCAGTTGTTCCTCTGGGATTCAGGGCAAATTTCCTTTTGTGGAAGTCTTTCAGGCACTAGAAAGATAGACTTTCTCCATGGAGAGAAAGGAAGCCTCTTTCTAAAGATGCCACAGCATCAACATGTGTGGATTGCTCCTATGAATTCTAAATCACAAGGACCTGGAGGACAGTATTACTTTATTAATCCTGGTATAGCCAACACTTAACAGTATAAAGCATGTGCTTAGTTCCTGCTTAATTTAGATTTTTATATGGCTCTGTACCACACTCCGCTTGTTCACACTTGGAAATGCTGATCTGATGATCTGGGAAGTTTTTGGGTTCATTGCTGGACATTATTTTATAAAGTAACACCTACTTCTCTAGGACAGTTGCCTACGTGTCATCCTGCAGTATCCTGTAGAACTGTCCTTTTGTTCTAGATAAATGGCACCGGATAAATTAATTTCCATTAACAATAAGTAATTTGGACTTTAAATTTGAAAAAAATACAGGGAGGACTGTACCAAGACACACCACTTGGCTAGTCAGGCAGGTTACCTGTGTACGCTCTAGCAAATTTTAGTTGGCTGTTCGATTCATGCTCAGTGATTAGTAACTTATAGGAATTCCCGCATTTGTAAGTCATATGATTTACCCGCTGGAAAGGGGTAAAAACGTAGAAAGTGACTTTATATGACAGGCAGACATTTTGGTTTTGAGAACTTAATTGTATTCATTGAACACTCACATTGAAATCGCAATATTCCCACTTTGTCTCTACTGTTCTCACGGTAGGATAATGGTTCATTGTCAGCCTTTTCCTGTCAGCTGCTTTCCTTTCCCAAGCTATCAGTTAAAGCAGATAAATTAAGACAGAAATGGACGCCACGAAGAGCCTGAGCCTGGAGGATCCTGTGTTAAAGTTCTAGAGGGTCATCTACTAAGCCAGAAGTCCAAGGGACTTCACTTAAATAACCGTGGGAGCTGAAAAGCAGTCTGTTGGCTCAACAGGAGGGTCTGCCTGGTTATAAGATCCTTCTGTAATTGCAAGCAGATTCGTCTTGAGGACCTGCCTGGGAAAGAGCCCTCATATGTGCAAATCTGCCAGCAACTTGTCCAGAGTGCAGAGAGGGCACTGCAGAGGTTCCCTGCAATGATCCTGTGCCTTTCTAGCCCAGTGAGAGTGTAAATGATGACATCATCTGGAACCAGTAGTCATGCTGACTGTGCACCTTTCAATAACACAAAGCAGCCTTTGCCCCTCCTCTCCTTTCTCTGGTATTTGCTTCATAGAAGACCCCAAGTCCAGGTGAAGGCAGACCCAGGTTTCCTCAAGCTGTGATACCCACTAGGCTACTCTCTCACTGTTCTTCCCATTGAGGAACCTCTTCAATATTACTCTTTTAATCAAGGACCCTGGGGTGTCATTAGTCCTTAGAAGACTGTGACTGCCTTTGGTTCTGAAGTCCACACAAACCCTATAGATCCAGCCCTCTTTTCATGACTGTCCTTGAAGAAAAATAGTCTTGATATAGAGGTCAGTACTTACAAAGCGACTTTTATTTTAACAGAATGATCCTTAGCCAAGAAACGGATGACAAATAACAAGAAAATATCTGATGCCACAAGCAGTGAGAACCACCGCTCCTCTGGGATGACAGACCATCAGACTGAAGCCATGACTTGGCAGCATGTAGACTGTGTTCTCAAACATGTTGTCCAGAGTCTAAAAGCAGTAGAGATGTTTACTTCTGGCTCTTGTATGTCGAAAAAAATAGCTTTATTTTTCAAAAATAAATTATAAACAGGCTCTAAACCCTTGTTACTTTAAAAGCCCTTTAGTTAAAACACAGGATCAGTTAGATAATTCTTTACTCTATCCTTGGAGGCTAGGGTAAGAGAGCTCACTGTCCCAAGGCTAAACTTAAGAATGGGTAGGGTAACACATGTAAGTGTTTGCTGAGTGATATACTTCTCAGCTTAACCACACACCGAGCCTGCCTACAGAGACTTTTGATACCATTTCTAGATTTACAATGCCTCTCTACATATGTTATACACAATTTGCCTAGATAAGAACTAGGATGCTGAACATGTACTGAGCACAAGTAATGGCAAAGTACACAGGAGATGGATTGTTTGTCAGATGGAAATTCCAGAAGGCCACAGGTCAGCTATCTCTTTAACTCTACATCTTAACCTGGGATACGGAGAAAATAGGGCATTGGGCCGTTGTTTCTTGTCCCTGGGGATTCCCTTCACCTTGTGAGCAGCATCTGCTGCCCGTAACAACTACTCCCTGTGGTTTCAGGAGCTCCCTCACAAAAGGGATTGGAAATGCCCATTTTCCTCACTTGAGGCCAGGTTGATACCACAGGATTTTCTTTTCTGAGAATCTCTCATTAACTTCATCTGACTAAAAAGATAATAGCATACTTTGCAAGTGCATGATCATACTGTGTAATTAGATTATTGTGATTATGAAGGAAAGGAGACCAAGTTCTGGATCTGTTGCCCATTGTCATTGTGACCCGGAGAGCAGTAGCAGACTGGCCTTTGGCTTTGGTTGCA
Source organism: Arvicanthis niloticus (assembly GCF_011762505.2). Lineage (NCBI taxonomy): Eukaryota > Metazoa > Chordata > Mammalia > Rodentia > Muridae > Arvicanthis > Arvicanthis niloticus. The sequence continues at coordinate 35,636,037 of NC_047668.1, read as the reverse complement.
GTTGAAATAAGGCACACTCTGCTGATTCTTGTATAGAAATTGTGTGGTGCATTTGGGCATGTGTACCAGATGTCAGATCTGTACAAATCTGGATAAGAGTTGAACTTTCTAGCTAGGACTTCTTTGGGATGAAGCCAGTGAACCCAGAAGTATTCGGAAGTCCATGAGAAGAATACCTGAGTTTGTCTTGCAAAGGACATGACCACAGCAACAAAGGGCTCTTGTTTTGGTTACAGAATCAAAGTCCCAGTGGATTCCCTGTAACCTTGGAAGTCTCTGTCCTTGGAAAAGCTAGTTAAGTGGACACAAGGTCCTAGTCCTCCTGGGCTTCTTGCTTAGGAAGATATCATGTGTCTAGCTCTGTCCTAAAGGCTTTGGAATGCCATGAAGTCTGTAGAATATCATGGTCTGCTTCCTTTTATGCTAATTTCATTCACAGAATTATTCACAGCTTCTATGCCCCAAGATGTGGCTAGTCATACTAAGTCTTGAGGAAATGCTTTAGAGGTGGCTTCTACTCTCCATCAGTAAGCAAATAAAAATACATTTGTCTTCCATACATTCAGATCACCCAAGTTGATGGTACAGGGGAAAGGGTTTTTCCACCCAGCAGGGTGGGGAAACAGGAGTCAGGCAATCAGAAAGTTCAATCTTGAATAGTGTGAGGCTGGGACTTCCTCTTCTGCAATGATGAGGAAGCAGGTTTGCAAGACCAGCTAGTTTTCCTATAAGATCATACAAGTGGATCTTTTCAGACAATTAATTATCCTTGGTGTGGTGGTTTGAATTAAAATGGATTCTATCAGCTCATATATTTGAATGCTTATTCACCAGAGAGTGGAACTATTTGAGAAAGGTTTGAAAGATTAGGAGGTTTGGCCTTGTTGGAGGAAGTGTACCACTGGGGTGTGGACTTTAAAGACCAGACCAGACCAATCTTTCTCCCTCTCCCTCTTCCCTTCCCCCTCTTCCTCTCTCTCCTTCTTCTCCCTTTCCCTCCCCACTTTGTCTCCTCTCTTTGAGCACCTTCATTGGAAGCAGAGGAGTTCTTTCACAATCCTTTAAGGACCCTATGCTGCCTGTGCTCTTGGGACACATTCTACTCTATTCTTCAATTTTAAAGCATGCGGTCCAATATTGAACAAATCATGATGGATATAATTTACCACTATTATAGCTGTCATGAAAGGTAATTTTAGATGTCAGCCTGGCTGAATTAAGGAGTACCTTAGAAAGCAGGGACAGTGTTGTTTGGAGGTGCTTTCCTGAGGAGGCTGGCTGTAAAGCTGAAGGGAGCAGGGAGGAAGATGCCACAGCATGGCAGCACCCTGGGCCCAGAGAGAGTAACTATAGAGGGGGAGTTGGTGTTCCTCCCAGAGCTGGGGCATACTCATTATGCCCGCCTTTTTTTTTTTTTTTTTTTTTTTTTTTTTTTAATCACAGGGTTATCTCCCTGCCTGGGGCTGAGAGGTATAGCATTCATTGACTTCTACAGTCCTCAGCCCACTGGACTGAACCTCGCTGCTCTCAACCCAGAGCCTTCAGATTATAGCTGCCTGTTGTGGACCTCTCCAGAATTCCCTGTTCTACTTATCTGAGCCAGTTCAGCACTTCCAGTATGTCCTATTGGTTGTTGCTCAGAACCCTATGCAATATCTAAGGGGAGAACCCCATTCTTTAGCTGTCCCTCCATTCCATGTGCCAGCTGCAAGGGAAAACACTGAAGCCCAGTTATAGCCTGTTGTACTTAACTTTTACTGGCTACTTATGGGATTTTCCTTTTCTCCCTCATACACTCAGAATTCTTCTCTTGTCCTCAGGTTATCAACATCTGAGCCATGAACCTTGTCTGGCTTAAAGATTTGCTGGCAAGCCTATTAGGAAGGCTATGAGCCCCTAGTCTCTTTTAAGCTCCCACTCAGCACCCCAGATCTAATATCTACCAAGTTCATTGGACCTACAAACTGTTACCTCTTCCCTTTGAGGAATAAAAATAGCATTTACTCCCATGCTAATCTGAAATTCTCCAGACAGAGTAATGGTGCATTGTAATCAACTTCCTTGCGGGTATAAGTGTGCTTTCTCAAACTTATTGAAAGAAGACAAAGGTTCTAAGCTTGGAAAACTCCCTCTTTAGAAAGAAAGGCCACTGTTGAGAAAAGTCCCATGGGATGGAGCACCACATCAACAGTTGGTCCATAAAGGAGCTGGATGCCCGGTATGGAGGAGGGTCATCCAGACCCAGACATCCATCATGATGAAGCTAGCAAGACAAAATCCAGCTTCATGCTATTTTTATATCAAGTCAGGGTCTCCCATGGCTAAAATCAGTAAGAAACCAATGGGGGGGAAACAGCCTTGTTACACACTCAGGTCTTAAGGATGGATGAAAATAAGATTGAAATAGTTGAGTGGAGACACATCTCTCACTGTAACACTGGGCAGGAGCTACACACTGCAGAAACACTGCTAAATAATGTTTAAATTGGTATTAATTTTGCTGATGCAAAACTAAGTGCTTCTTTTGATGTTTATCTTTTTATTGCATGAGCTAAGATGTTAGAAGCTAGGGAAGTTTGACTTTCCTAATGAGCACCTAGCTGTTAGACTCTTCCCTGATACCTTGTGTACCTTGAGCAAAGGAATCTCAGTAAAGCATCTAGCCAAACTACCCTATGTCAACATCACTGGCAATTTTATACACTCTATTGATAACCTGAATAGGCTCCACTATAATCACAGCTGCTTGCTGCCAAGCATGATTCTAACTCCTTGAAGCATAGCCCCAGCACCATATGTTTAACATGGCTTGTTCTAAACACTGAACTCTAATTGACCAAGAAATTATTTCTACCTTGGGATGCAATGGTTTCCCTGGGAAACTTATAGAAGGACTTTTGTACAATGTCATAATTAGAGTGAATTTCCATGAAAGTCTGATGTGATTGGTACAAGCACCACCTTTTCTGGCTATATAAGCAGATTTTTTTTCTTTGGGTTTGAAATTTCAGGAGACACTTGTACAGCAAATGCAGCCTCCCACAGGTTTTACTACATTATAGTCCCAACTGTCCTCTCTCAATCAGGTCTTTTCCCAACTTGATTTTGGTCTCCATTATAAGTAAAGTGGCCTGAAATTATGAAGCCAGAAGAAGCAATGACAACATAAACAGTAACAGGGCTGCTCCTGTGAAGACACAATATCCTGAGCCATCCTAAAGGAACCACTGCACTCAGAGCATCCTAAAGGAACCACTGCACTCAGAGCAGCAGAGGAACCACTGCACTCAGAGCAGCAGAGGAACCAATGCACTCAGAAGCAGCAGGATTTCAGGATCCCAGAGGCAGCCTGAGTCCCAGGAGCTTTTCTGCCCAGGAGCTCAGGATCACAGGATCACAGAGACAGCTGGACTCTGAGGAGTTCTGACACAAGCAAGATAACTGGAAAGACAGGCTCCAGTCAGAGACAGTGAGTGCAGGTAGAACTAGAGATAACCAGATGACAAAAGGCAAATGCAAGAACATAAGCAACAAAAACCAAAGTTACCTGACATCATCAGAACCCAGTTCTCCCACCATAGCAAGTCTTAGACACCCCATCACACCGGAAAAGCAGGATTCAGAATTAAAATCACTTTTCTTGATAATGATAGAGGACTTTAAGAAGGACAGAAATAACCGCCTTAAAAAAATACAGGAGAACACAGGAAAACAGGTAGAAGCCCTTAAAGAGGAAACACAAAAATCCCTTAAAGAATTGCAAGAAAACATAACCAAACGGGTGAAGAAATTAAATAAAAAAAAAAAATCCAGGATCTAAAAATGTAAGTAGAAACAATAAAGAAATCTCAAAGAGAAACTACTCTGGAGATAGAAAACCTAGGAAAGAGATCAGGAGTCATAGATGCAAGCATCACCAACAGAATACAAGAGATAGAAGAGAGAATCTCATGTGCAGAAGATACCATGGAAAATATTGACACAACTGTCAAAGAAAATGCAAAATGCAAAAAGCTCCTAACCCAAAACATCCAGGAAATCCAGGACACAATGAGAAGGCCAAACCTAAGGATATTAGGTATAGATGAGGGTGAAGACTCCCAACTTAAAGGGCCAATAAATATCTTCAACAAAATTATAGAAGAAAACTTTCATAACCAACAGAAAGAGATGTCCATAAATATACAAGAAGCCTACAGAAAAGAAATACCTTCCATCACATAATAATCAAAACATCAAATGTATAAAACAAAGAAAAATACTAAAAGCCATAAGGGAAAAAGGTAAAGTAACATATAAAGGCAGACCTATAAGAATTACACCAGACTTCTCACCAGAGACTATAAAAGCCAGGAGATCCTGGACTGATATCATACAAACCCTAAGAGAACACAAATGCCAGCCCAGACTACTATACCCAGCAAAACTCTCAATCAATATTGATGGAGAAACCAAGATATTCCATGACAAAGCCAAATTTACACAACATCTTACCACAAATCCAGCACTTCAAAGGATAATTGGTGGAAAACACCAATATAAGGAGGGAAACTACATCCTAGAAAAAGCAACAAAGTAATCTTCCAACAACCCCAAAAGAAGATAGCTACACAAACATAAATCCACCTCTAATAGCAAAGATAACAGGAAGCAACATTCATTTTTCCTTAATATCTCTTAATATCAATGGACTCAATTCTCCAAAAAAAAAAAAGACATAGACTATCAGACTGGATACATAAACATGACCCAGCATTTTGGAAACGCACCTCTGTGAAAAAGACAGACACTACCTCAAAGTAAAAGGACGGAAAACAATCTTCCAAGCAAATGGTCCCAAGAAACAAGCTGAAGTAGCGATTCTAATATCAAATAAAATCGATTTTCAACCAAAAGTAATCAAAAAAGATAAGGAGGGACACTTCATATTCATCAAAGGAAAAATGTACCAAGAGGAACTCTCAATTCTGAACATCTATGCCCCAAATGCAAGGGCACCCACATACATAAAAGAAACTTTACTAAAGCTCAAAGCATACATTGCACATCACACAATAATAGTGGGAGATTTCAACACCCCACTCTCAGCAATGGACAGATCATGGAAACAAAAACTAAACTAAGACACAATGAAATTAACAGAAGTTATGAACCAATTGGATTTAACCGATATCTATAGAATATTTCATCCTAAAACAAAAGAATATACCTTTTTCTCAGCACCTCATGGTACCTTCTCTAAAACAGACCATATAATTGGTCACGAAACAGGCCTCAACAGATACAAAAGATTGAAATAATCCCTTGGACTCTATCAGACCACCATGGACTAAGGCTGGTCTTTAATAATGACAAAAACAATGGAAAGCCCACATACACGTGGAAACTGAACAATGCTTTACTCAATGATGACTTGGTCAAGGAAGAAATAAAGAAATTAAAGACTTTTTAGAATTTAATGAAAATAGGGACACATCATACCAAAACTTGTGGGACTCCATGAAAGCAGTACTAAGAGGAAAACTCATAGCTCTAAGTTCCTACAAAAAGAAACTGGAAAGAGCATACACTAACAACTTGACAGCACACCTGAAAGCACTAGAACAAAAAGAAGCTAATATATCCAAGAGGAGTAGATTGCAGGAAATAATCAAACTCAGGGCTGAAATCAACCAAGTAGAAACAGAAAAAACTATTCAAAATATCAACAAAACCAGGAAACCAGGAGCTGGTTCTTTGAGAAAATCAACAAGATAGATAAACCCTTAGGCAGACTAACCAGAGGGCATAGAGACAGTATCCAAATTAATAAAATCAGAACTGAAAAGGGAGACATAACAACAGAAACTGAGGAAATTGAAAAAATCATCGGGTCCTATTACAAAAGCTTATACTCAACAAAACTAGAAAATCTGGATGAAATGGACAACTTTCTAGACAAATACCAAGTACTAAAGTTAAATCAGGGGCAGATAAACCATCTAAACAGTTCCATAACTCCTAAAGAAATAGCAGCAGTCATTAAAAGTCTCCCTACCTAAAAGAAAAGCCCAGGACCAAATAGTTTTAGTGCATAATTCTATTAGACCTTCAAGAAAGACCTAATACCAATTCTCTTCAAACTATTCCACAAAATAGAAACAGAAGGAACACTACCCAATTCATTCTGTGAAGCCACAATTATGCTCATACCTAAAATGCAAAAAAGACACAACAAAGAAAGAAAACTTCAAACTAATCTTTCTTGTGAATATCAATGCAAAAATACTCAATAAAATTCTCAAAAACAGAATTCAAAAACACATCAAAACAATCATCCATCATGTTCAAGTAGGCTTTATTCCAGGAATGCAGGGATGGTTCAGTATTCAGAAATCCATCAATGTAATCCATTATATAAGCAAATTCAAAGAAAAAAATCTACCTGATCATTTTACTAGATGCTGAGAAAGCATTTGACAAAATTCAACATCCTTTCATGGTAAAAGTCTTGAAAAGATCAGGAATTCAAGGCCCATACCTAAACATAGTAAAAGCAATATACAAGCCAGTAGCCAACATCAAACTAAATGGAGATAAACTTGAAGCAATCACACAAAAGTCAGGGACTAGACAAGGCTGTCCACTCTCTTCCTACCTATTCAATATAGTACTGGAAGTCCTAACCAGAGCAATCAGACAACAAAAGGAAGTCAAAGGGATACAAATAGGAAAAGAAGAAGTCAAAATTTCACTATTTGCAGATGATATGATAGTATACTTAAGTGACCCTAAAACTTCCACCAGACAACCCCTAAGTCTGATAAACAACTTATGTGAAGTGGCTGGGTATAAAATCAACTCAAATCAGTAGCCTTCCTCTACTTGAAGGATAAACAGGTTGAGAAAGAAATTAGGGAAATGACACCCTTCAAGATAGTCACAAATAATATAAAATACCTTGGTGTGAATTTAACCAAGCAAATGAAAAATCTGTATGGCAAGAATTTCAAGTCTCTGAAGAAAGAAATCAAAGATCTCAGAAGATGGAAAGATTTCCCATGCTCATGGATTGGCAGGATTAATATAATAAAAATGGCCATCTTGCTGAAAGCAATCTACAGATTCAATGCAATCACCATCAAAACTTCAAATCAATTCTTCATAGAGACAGAAAGAGCAATTTGCAAATTTATTTGGAATAACAAAAACTCCAGGATAGTGAGAACTATTCTCAACAATAAAAGAACTTCTGGAGGAATCACCGTCCCTGACCTCAAGATGCACTACAGAGCAATAGTAATAAAAACTGCATTTTATTGGTCCAGAGACAGGCAGGATGATCAATGGAATAGAACTGAAGACCCAGAAATGAAGCCACACACCTATAGTCACTTGAGTTTTGACAAAGGAGCTAAAACAGTCCAGTGCAAAAAAGACAACATTTTCAACAAATGGTGCTGGTTCAACTGGAGGTCTTCATGTAGAAAAATGCAAATTGATCCATTCTTATCTCCTTGTACAAAGCTCAAGTCCAAGTGGATAAAGGACCTTCACATAAAGCCAGATACACTGAAACTAAGAGAAGAGAAGGTGGGGAAGAACCTTGAATACTTGACCATAGGGGGAAAGTTCCTGAAAAGAACCAATGGCTTATGCTCTAAGATCAAGAATTGACAAATGGGACCTCATAAAATTGCAAAACTTTTGTAAGGCAAAGGACACTGTCAATAGGACAAAACGGCAACCAACAGATTGGGAATCTTTACCAATCCTCCATCTAATATCCAATAAATACAACCAACTCAAGAAATTAGACTCCAGACAACCAAATATCCCTATTAAAAATGGGGTATAGAGCTAAAAAAAGAATTCTCAACTGAGGAAATTCAAATGGCTGAGAAGCACCTTAAGAAATGCTCAACATCCTTAGTCATCAGGGAAATGCAAATCAAAACAACCTTGAGATTCCACCCCACACCAGTCAGAATGGCTAAGATAAAAAACTCAGATGATATCAGATGCTGGTGAGGATGTGGAGAAAGAGGCACATTCCTCCATTGTTGGTGGGATTGCAAGCTGGTACAATCACTCTGGAAATCAGTTTGGCAATTTTTCAGAAAATTGGACATAGCATTACCTAAGGACCCAGTTATACCACTCCTGGGCATATACCCAGAAGATGCTCCAACATATAACAAAGACATATGCTCAACTATGTTCATAGTAGCTTTATTAATAATAGCCAAAAGCTGGAATGAACCCAGATGTCCTTCAACAAAGGAATGGAATCAGAAAATATGGTACATGTACACAATGGAGTATTACTCAGCTATTAAAAACAATGAATCTGTGAAATTCTTAGGCAAATGAATGGAACTAAAAAATATCATCCTGAGTGAGGTAACCCAGTCACAAAAGAACACACATGGTATTCATTCACTGATACTTAGATAATAGCCCAAAAGCTAGCAATACTCAAGATACAACCCACAGACCACATGAAGCTCATGAAGAAGGAAAACAAAAGTATGGGTGCTTCGGTACTTCTCAGAAGGAGTAACAAAATACTTATGGGAGCAAATATGGAGACAAAGTGTGGAACAGAAACTGAAGGAGGGGTCGTCTGGAGACTGTTCCACCTGGGTGTCTATCCCGTGTGCAATCACCAAAGGTAGATGCTGATGTGGATACCAGGAAGTGCATGCTGACAGGAGCCTGATATAGCTATCTCCTTAGAGGTCTGCCAGACCCTGAAATATACAGAGGAAAAAGCTCACAGTTAACAATTGATCTGATCATGGGGTTCCCAATGAAGGAGTTAGAGAGAAGACTGAAGGAGATGAAAGGGTTTGTGGCCCCATGGGGAGAGCAACACTACCAACCAACCAGAGCTCCCAGAGTCTAAACCACCAGCCTGGGAGCACACATGGAGGGACCCATGGCTCCAGCTGTGTATGTAGAGGAGCATGGCCTTGTCAAGCATAGGTGGGAGAGGAGATCCTCTGTCCCGTGAAGGTTGGATGACCCAGTGTGGGGGAATTCGAGGGCAGGGAGGAGAGAGTGAGTGGGTGGGTGGTGGGGGCACACCCACACAGAGGCAGGAGGAGGGGAGATGTGATGGGGGTTCCTGGGTGTGGGGGAAATGGGGAAAGGGAATAACATCTGAAATGTAAATAAAATATCTAATATATATATATATACACATATATATGTATATGTATAAATTTAAAAAATAAAAAGTAAATAAAATAAACAGTAATAGGGATAGTGTCAGTTGAGGCAGTGGTGACAATTGTAGCAAGGGTATCTAGGGTAGATAAAATAACAGTGACAAAGGGCAGTAGTGGCAGCTGCTCAGTAGCAGGAGCAGTGCGGGTACTGGTATTGATGAGAGGCATCCAATGAGTTTGCTGGGACAGAAACAACAAGGAACAGAAGTGGTTGGCGCAATGAAGAATGGTGGTAGTAATTAAAACCAAGAGAATAGCTAGAGCTGGGGCTGGGGGCTAATATAAGCTGTCAAGAGCCAGAGAAGAGACATGTACATCCTGGTCACTGGAAAAACTCCAGAGTGCTACCCACCTGTAAGGGCCAAGAGCCTAGAAAATCTTGGTCCAGGCTATGCACTAAAGCCACCAAGGGTAGAGGACTCCTCACTTCCTAGGTCTATAACTGAGCTGTAAGTCTATAATCCGACAGCTAAGCATCCTAGTACTGCAGGGTTGAATGAAAACTGTAATAGTAGAAGGTGCCACCTGGACTATTGCCAGAAACTGAGGATTTCAGAAGCTGCCAAGATCAGCATTGAAGAAGCTTCTCATTCATGCACAAATTCCTAGCTAGGTAGCATTAAAACATAAGCCAAAAAACTGGTTACAACAAGAACCTAACTTCAATTAAGCAAAAAATTGAGAAGCTAAGTTTCAAACACATCCATACTACAAAAATACAAAAGAAAAATTCAGGACAAAAGAAAACGATAAAAATAGAAAATTTACCTTTACAGAAAAGATTAAACAGGCATGAATACATAATAAACATAGGGGATTTCTATGAGATTCTATTTTTTCAAGTGTTTATAAAATCAACTTAACATTTAAAATGAAAATAGATGGCATCCTCTGGGAGCTAGTTTATTTTAACAATAAAATCTATAAGAATCGCACAAAAGATGAGAGAAGGCAGAGAGTAGGGTGAGATCTTTATACCACACACAAGGTGTTACGATATTGATTTAATGTTAATCTAAGTATTCATTCTAAAGAATCCATTAAGAAGAAAAATTAATCTTAGCCTTAAAATATTAGAGAAAACCAAATTGATTACTAAAACAAACACAAGAGACTCATAAAACTAACAAGCAAACAAAACTAAAATAATCTAAAAGAAGACAGGAAATAAGACTGAGGAAGAAATGGAAAATAAATCAATGCCAGATGGCAGAGTTAAGCCCAGCCATATCAACCAATAAATTACACAAATAAACTAAATGCTTCAAATTAAACAGACTATCAAAGTGGATGAAAAATCAAGCCTTAAATGCATGCATTAAAAAAGAAACAGATTTTTAAATTGAAGGTACAAATAGGTTCATAGGGAAAGATGGGCAAGTATGAAGATGTCAGAGAGTTTAGTGGGTGTCCCAATAAGAGACTATGTTACTGGGGTCCTAGCCCAGATGCATGACTGCAGAGGCTCAATTTTAGGCTCAGCTAATTGTAACAGCACCAAATGGAGAATAGAAGTGAAAAGGTGGAACGGAATTTATTCAACATGACAGTACTAGGAAAAGGAGGAAACCAAACATCTCAGCCATATTGAGTGTGGTTATAAGCTACAGAATCTGAGCACAGAAGGGAAGCATTGGGGCACAGAAAAGTCTGTATAAACAAGCTACCAAACTCTGGTTTCACATGATGTCTGTCTTCAGAGAGGTTGTTATGTCTTTGGGAACAATCTGATTTCCAAGTGGTGACTTGGCTGTTTGGAATAATCTTACTTTAGAGTGATCTGAGAGGCTGGAACCCATGATACCTGAAGGTAAGAGAATCACCATTTTGTAGACAGACTTTCCTTGAACAATGAACATGCTTACTTGTAGAGTCGTAAAGGTGTCTGACTCAAAGTCCTGGAGACAAACGTAGAAAGCCTGGACTTTTATTCTGCCCTTAATTACCTTGTTGAGCCAAGTGAGGAGTCAATGCTTTTCAGCCAAAGCAGAAATCCATTTTATAATTAGGAAATTATAGGAAAATCAAACATCACTCACAGCAGGAAAAAAGATTCTCAATAATAGGTTGATTTTTCTCAGAGTAAGCTATAGATTTAAGCAAAATCTCAGAACCTGTAGATCATGAAAAGGAATAAATATGTAAATCCACAATTTAGAATCTAAATGTCTCAGTAGTCAGCAGAAAATTAGACAATTGAATCACCAGCGTTAAAGAAAACTTGAATATACCAACCAATTTGATCTAATTAACACTTTTTTCATTAAATGCCAGGATCACACTTCTTCTCCTTGTATCTGAGTCACTGCTAACAAACAACAAGCTGCCTATCAAATAAGACTCATGAAATTTCAAGTGATAGAATTGACATTTGGCTCTCTCTCTCTCTCTCTCTCTCTCTCGCTCTCGCTCTCGCTCTCTGTCTCTCTCAAATGCATCTAGAAATATTAAAAGTCATTAATTATAGGGTACTCAAAAAAGATTAAATTGAACATTAGACTTACATAAATATCTGACAGGTGAAAGTAGGAAACATAAGAAACTAGAACATTTTAATTTAAAAAATAGTAAAGATTCAACATGCCAACCTTTTGGGGATGTTGGAGACAAGCAAGGGTAGCTGGGACAACTGTGAACAAGTACAATGGTAGATTTATGACAATATCATACATTTTGTATGCTAGGTAAATTAACTTAAGAAGAAAAGTGTTTTGAATGAAATTTATAGCTACTAAAGTTCTTCTCTTTCTTAAAAGTGAGAGTTTACTTAAAAGAGAGAATAATAATTAAAACAAGATTTAGAAATGTAAGGGAAATAAAACCAAAAAGATATTTGTATGTATGCCTAACAAAGAATTCACTCAGATTATGCAAATAATGTCTGGATTTTTAACAACAAAATATGCATTTAATTAAAATAAGTAAAATATGTGAACACATACTTCAAAAGAGAAAATATTTAAGTGACCAATAAACACACTAAAAAATTTCAACATTGATAGGTATTAGAAACAAACAGAGTGCAGTCTGGAATGGGATATTCATGTGAACAATGTTCACACAGTACTTGTATCAAAATAAAAAGATGAATAAATTCTAGAAATGACCCAATATAATATTTAGATACTTACAAAAGAAGAGATGAAATAATATGTAAGTACATAAAAATGTTCACAGTGAATTAATGATTGAGAAGAAAGAAATCCAAGTCACAGTGAATACAGCTTCATTCTGTGTTGTTGGTAAGATTTACTTTTAAACGTTTTATAATTAGTTTGTGCTTCATCATGAATCAGTATGTCAAATGGTGGAGGGGTAGTAGAGAAAGAAGAAGAGGAAGGAAGGAGAGGGAGGAGGGAAAGGGGCAGGAGGATTGTAGACATTAAAGAGTTGAACTGTGAGCAAGAACTGAATTCAGAATAAATACAATGCTTCAGATTTAGGCCAAATTTAGATTAAAACACAGAGGGTTATGCTCTGAGGCTCTGGTGGGATCTAGGCTTCATGAGGGGAAACTTCAGTGGACAGTCACATTCCAAGAACACTGTCATAACAACTGCACTTGCATTAGGGGACTCTTAAGCTACAGGTCATGGGTAGAGCTTTGAAAAGAAAGAAGTGACAAAACCTAGATGAAGCAGGGCTACCAGGAGCTCTAACCCAGGAAGTATCTAAGTAAGGATTCAGCAAAGCTCTCCCCAAACAGGGAGTAACCAGGATATACAGGGACCCAGGAATTCACTCCTGGCCTGGAGCACTGGAACCTTCCGGTCTGGGCCTGAGCACTCCAGAGGAAACGGGGTTCTCAGGAGCTCTAACCTGGGCAGTGTCTTGGGTAAGGAGGCAGCAACACTCACACCAAATAGAAAGTAATTGGGACTCACTGTGAACCAGGAATTCACTCCAGGGCCGGAGTACCGGTTCCTTCCTGTTTGGGCCCCGGAGCACAGAGCAGATCCCAGGAGACAGCTCTGTACCCAACTTCCCAAAACCCAGAGGTGGCAGGGCGCCCAGGAGTTCTAACCTAGGCAGTATCTCAGGTCAGGAGACAGCAATACTCTACCCAAACAGGGAGTAATCAGGACCCGCAGGGACCCAGGAATTCACTCCTGGCCCAGAGCACTGGTTCCTTCCTGTTTCCACCTGAGCACCGAGCAGATCTTGGACCTCAGCTCTAAACCAGCAGCAACACCCATCCCAAACAGTTCTGACATAACCAAGATAATAGGGAAAACAAGGCTCCAGCCAGAGACAGCTCAGGTAGCACCAAGGAGATCCAGATGGCTAAAGGCAAGCGCAAGAACACAAGCATCAGCAACACAGGGTACTTGGTTTCATCAGAACCTAGTTCTCCCACATTAGAAAGTCCTGAATTGCCGGGCAGTGGTGGCGCACGCTTTTAATCCTAGCACTTGGGAGGCAGAGGCAGGCGGATTTCTGAGTTCGAGGCCAGCCTGGTCTACAGAGTGACCAGGACAGCCAGGGCTATACAGAGAAACCCTGTCTCAAAAAACCAAAAAAAAAAAAAAAAAAAAAAAAAAAAAAAAAAAAAAAAGAAAGAAAGTCCTGAATTCCCCATATCACCAGGAAAGCAAGAGTCAGATCTAAAATCAATTCTAATGATGATGATAGAAAACTTTAAGAAGGACATAAATAACACCCTCAAAGAAATTGAGAACACAGATAAACAGGTGAAAGCCCTTAAAGAGGAAACACAAAAAACCCTTAAAGAATTACAAGAGAACACAAACAAACAGGTGAAGGAATTGAACAAAACCATCCAGGACATAAAAATGGAAGTAGAGACAATCAAGAAATTACAAAGGGAGACTACCAGGGATATAGAAAACCTGGGAAAGAAATCAGGAGTCATAGATACAAGCATCACCAATAGAATACAAGAGATAGAAGAAAGAATCTCAGGTACAGAAGATACCATAGAAAATATTAACACAACTGTCAAAGAAAACACAAAATGCAAAAAGTTCTTAACACAAAACATCCAGGAAATTCAGGACACAATGAGAAGACCAAACCTAAGGATAATAGGCATAGAAGAAAGTGAGGATTCCCATCTTAAAGGGCCAATATCTTCAACAAAATTATAGAAGAAAGCTTCCCTAATCTAAAGAATGAGTTGCCCATAATCATACAAGAAGCCTACAGAACTCCAAATAGACTAGACCAGAAAAAAATACCTCCTGTCACATAATAATCAAAGCACAAAATGCACAAAACAAAGAAAGAATTTTAAAAAGCAGTAAGGGGAAAAGGCCAAGTAACATATAAAGGCAGACCTATCAGAATTACACCAGACTTCTCACCAGAGATTATAAAAGCTAGAAGATCCTGGACAGATGTCATACAGACCCTAAGAGAACATAAATGCCAGTCCAGGATACTATACCCAGCAAAACTCTCAATTACCATAGATGGAGAAACTAAGATATTTCATGACAAAACCAAATTTACAAAATATCTTTCCACAAACCCAGCACTACAAAAAATAATAGCAGGAAAGCACTAATACAAGGAGGGCAATTATACCCCAGAAAGAGCAAGATAGTAAGCCTCTTTCAACAAACCCAAAAGAAGATAACCTCACAAACAACACCTCCACTGTTAACAAAAATAACAGGAAGCAACAATCTCCTCTCCTTAATATCTCTTAACATCAATGGACTCAATTCCCCAATAAAAAGACATAGGCTAATGGGCTGGATACACAAACAGGACCCAGCATTTTGCTGCATACAGGAAACCCACCTCAGTAACAAAGAAAGACACTACCTTAGAGTAATAGGCTGGAAAACAATTTTTCAAGCAAACGGTCCTAAGAAACAAGCTGGAGTAGCCATTCTAATATCGAATAAAATCAACTTCCAACTTAAAGCTATCAAAAAAATAAGGAAGGACATTTCATACTCGTTAAAGGAAAAGTCAACCAACATGAACTCTCAATACTGAACATCTATGCACCAAATAAAAGAGCACCCACTTTCATAAAAGAAACCTTACTAAAGCTCAAAGCACACATTGCACCTCACACAATAATAGTGGGAGACTTCAACACCCCACTCTCAGCAATGGATAGATCAAGGAAACAGAAATTAAACAGAGATACAGTGAAACTAACAGAAGTTATGAACCAAATGGACTTAACAGACATTTATAGAACATTTTACCCTAAAACAAAAGAATATACCTTTTTCTCAGCACCTCATGGTACCTTCTCCAAAATAGACCATATAATTGTTCACAAAATAGGCCTCAACAGATATAAAAAAATTGAAATAATCCCCTGCATCCTATCAGATCACCATGGTCTAAGGCTGGTTTTCAATAATGACAAAGACAAGGGAAAGCCCACACTCACATGGAAATTGAACAATACTCTACTCAATGATAATGTGGTCAGGAAAGAAATAAGGAAAGAAATTAAAGACTTTTTAGAATTTAATGAAAATAAAGACACATCATACCAAAACCTATGGTACACAATGAAAGCAGTGCTAAGAGGAAAACTCATAGCTCTAAGTGCTTACAAAAAGAAAGTGGAGAGGACATACACTAGCAGTTTGACAACAGACCTGAAAGCTCTAGAACAAAAAGAAGCAAATACACCCGAGAGGAGTAGATGAGAGGAAATAATTAAACTCAGGGCTCAAATCAACCCAATAGAAACAAAAAGAACTATACAAAGAATCAATAAAACCAGGAGCTGGTTCTTTGAGAAAATCAACAAGATAGATAAACCCTTAGCCAGACTAATCAGAGGGCAGAGAAACAGTATTCAAATTAATAAAATTAGAACTGAAAAGGGGGACATAACAACAGAACCCGAGGAAATCCAAAAAATCATCAGATCTTACTACAAAGACCTATACTCAACAAAATTGGATAATCTGGATGAAATGGAAAATTTTCTAGACAAGTACCACTTACCAATGTTAAATCAGGAGCAGATAAACCATCTAAACAGTCCCATAACCCTGAAATAAATAGAAGCAGTTATTAAAAGTCTACCCACCAAAAAAAGTCTGAGACCAGATGGTTTCAGTGCAGAATTCTATCAGAACTTCCAGGAAGACCTTTACCAACACTTTTCAAAGTGTTCCACAAAGTAGAAACAGAAGGAACACTACCCAATTCATTCTATGAAGCCACAATCACGCTCATACCTAAACCACACAAAGACCCAACAAAGAAAGAGAACTTCAGACCAATCTCCCTAATGAATATTGATGCAAAAATACTCAATAAAATTCCTGCAAACCGAATCCAACAACACATTAAAACAATTATCCATCATGATCAAGTAGGCTTTATTCCAGGAATGCAGGGTTGGTTCAATATACGGAAGTCCATCAATGAAATCCACTATATTAATAAACTCAATGAAAAAAACCACATGATCATCTCACTAGATGCTGAGAAAGCATTTGACAAAATTCAGCACCCCTTCATGATAAAAGTTTTGGAAAGATCAGGAATTCAAGGTCCATATCTAAACATTGTGAAAGCAATATACAGAAAACCAGTAGCCAACATCAAACTAAATGGAGAGAAACTTGAAGCAATTCCACTAAATTCAGTGACTAGACAAGGCTGCCCACTCTCCCCCTACCTATTCAATATAGTACTGGAAGTCCTAGCCAGAGCAATTAGGCAACAAAAGGAGGTCAAAGGGATCCAAATTGGAAAGGAAGAAGTCAAAATTTCACTATTTACAGATGATATGATAGAATATTTAAGTGACCCCAAAACTTCCATCAGAGAACTCCTAAACCTAATAAACAACTTGAGTAAAGTGGCTGGCTGTAAAATTAATTCAAACAAATCAGTAGCCTTCCTCAACTCAAAAGATAAACTGGCTGAGAAAGAAATTATGAAAGTGACACCCTTCACTATAGTCTCAAATAATATAAAATACCTTGGTGTGAATCTAACCAAGCAAGTAAAAGACCTGTATGACAAAAACTTCAAGCCCCGAAGAAAGAAATCAAAACAGATCTCAGAAAATGGAAAGACCTCCCATGCTCATGGATTGGCAGGATTAATATAGTAAAAATGGCCATCTTGCCAAAAGCATCTACAGATTTAATGCAATGCCCATCAAAATCCCTACTCAATTCTTCACAGAGATAGAAAGAGCAATTCTAAAATTTATTTGGAATAACAAAAAACCCAGGATAGTGAAAACTACTCTCAACAATAAAAGAAATTCTGGGGGAATTACCATCCCTGATTTCAAGCTATACTACAAAGCAATAGTGTTAAAAACTGCATGGTATTGGAACAGAGACAGGCAGGATGATCAATGGAATAGAATTGAAAACGCAGAAATGAACCCACACACCTTTGGTCACTTGATCTTTGACAAAGGAGCTAAAACCATCCAGTGGAAAAAGACAGCATTTTCAACAAATGGTGCTGGTCCAACTGGAGGTCAACATGTAGAAGAATGCAAATTGATCCATACTTATCTCCTTGTACAAAGCTCAACTCCAAGTGGATCAAGGACCTCCACATAAAACCAGCTACACTGAAATTAACAGAAGAGAAAATAGGGAAAAAGCCTCGAACACATGGGCATAGGAGACAAGTTCCTGAACAGAACACCAATGGCTTGCGTTCTAGGTTCAATAATTGACAAATGTGACCTCATAAAACTGCAAAGCTTCTGTAAAGGACACTGTCAATAGGACAAAGCAGCAACCAACGGAGTGGGAAAAGATCTTTACCAATTCTACAACTGATAGAGGGCTAATATCCAAGGTATACAAAGAACTGAAGAAATTAGACTCTAGACTATCAAATAACCCTATTAAAAATGGGGTACAGAGCTGAACAAAGAATTCTCAACTGAGGAATCTGGAATGGTTGAGAAGTACCTAAAAAAGTGTTCAACATCCCTAGTCATCAGGGAAATGCAAATGAAAACAACACTGAGATTCCACCTCACACCAGTCAGAATGGCTAAGATTGAAAACACAGGTGACAGCAGATGCTGGCGAGGATGTGAAGAAAGAGGAACACTCCTCCATTGTTGGTGGGATTGTAAGCTGGTACAACCACTATGGAAATCAGTCTGGCGGTACCTCAGAAAATTGAACATAGTATTACCTGAGGACCCAACTATACCACTCCTGGGCATATACCCAAAAGATGTTTCAACATACAACAGGGACACATGTTCCACTATGTTCATAGCAGCTTTATTTATAATATCCAGAAGTTGGAAAGAACCCAGATGTCCTTCAACAGAGGAATGGTTACAGAAAATGTGGTATATTTACACAATGGAGTACTACTCAGCTATTAAAAACAATGAGTTCATGAAATTCTTAGGCAAATGGATGGAGCTTGAGAATATCATCCTGAGTGAGGTAACCCAATCACAAAAGAACACATATGGTATGCACTCACTGAGAAGTGGATATTAGCCCAAAAGCTCACAATACCTAAGACACAATGCATAGACACATGTGAATGCTTTGGTTTTATTTTAGAAGGTGAAGCAAAATACTCAACCAGAGCTCCCAGAAGCTAAAACTCCAGCCTGAGAATAGAAAGGGAGGGACTCATGGCTCCACTTATATAGGTGACTGAGGGTGGCCTCGTTAGACAACAGTGGAAGTGGAGGGCCATGGTCCCCAAAAGTTTGGATCCCTAGTGTTGGGGAATGTGAGAGCAGGGAGATGGGATTGGGAGAATGATGGGAGCACAACTTCATAAAAATTGGAAGAGGGGATATGAGATAAAGGGTTTTGAGGGGAGAAAGGAACAGGAGATAACAGAGAAAGGTAAATACGTAAAATATCCAATAAAAAAAATAACAGATAATGGGTCTGGAAAAAAAAAGATAGTTTACTTATTTCAAACGATTTTCAAAGGTTTCCAGGAGATGCTTATTGGCTAAGATCTTATTTTAAGCTCTTCACAAAAGAATTTATGTCTCTGTTTAATATTCTCAAGAGAGATGCAAATCCTAATTTCTCTCAACAATTAATTGACAAAAGAGGAGTAATTTTACAAAAAGTAGAAGAAGCTCTCATTAATTCATATATTATATAGATTGATATAGATTGATTAATTGTTGGCTGTTTTATAATAGTCCTTTGATAAAAGAAATTATTAATAAAGAATTATATTTATTTAATAGTGTCTTCATGACTCTCTGAGGGTGGAAGGGGCATGCCTTGTTTACTCTTAACTTTCTAAAACTGAAAGTTCATGGCAAATCTGCTGCTGATTGCCTCTGGCATCGCTGAGACCAATAAAAACTAAGCCACAACTATGTGGAAGGACCCTTTTACTCTTAAATGGAATGGCCAGGACCCAGTTCCTACAAGGGGCCGAGGATTGATATGCATGTTTGATACCACAGAAGGCACAGCTAAATGGCCACCAAAAAGATTAATGAACTAAATAGATACCCCCACAAAACCAGGCCCAATTATAAATAAGATGAATAACAACTGACATCCGGGGAAGAAAAATTTCCCTGAGAATTCCCTTCCTTTTTCCTTTCCAGATAAAAAAATTAATCACTGGTGATGTCTGCTGTTAGGAGTTCTAATCCTGATGCTGGCTTCTGGACTTATACTACTCAGACCTCCAATGGGCCATTGACAAGGACATCAAACAGCTATAGACTGACATCACTAATCTGAAGAAATCCCTCGTTTCGCTGTCTGATGCAATCCCCCCAAATTGCAAAGGATTTTATTGGACTTGATTTTCTCTTTTACAATTGAAAAGATTGTGTACAGCTCTAGACTGTGTACAGCCCTTAAAGAAGAATGCTGCTTTTACATAGACAAAACAGGGATGATTAAAGAGAACATGAAAAAGGCCAGAGAAGGTCTTGAGAAAAGACAGAGAGAGAAAGAGAAAAATGAGAGCTTATAGAAGAATTGGTCTTCAACCTCTCCATGATTGTTAACCCTACTTCCTTCCATCTTGGGACCATTAATTAGGTTATTTTTGCTTATTTCCTTTAGTCCCTGGGCCTTAAAGAGGCTGACTAACTTTGTGAAACAACAGATAGATAATCTGTTAGCAAAATCTATTCAGATACATTATCATAAGTTAGCTATGGAGGACCACAAGACGATAGATGAGGGTGTTACTCTATCCAGGGTGCTCCCAAGTTCCATCTCCACCCAACCTAAAAGAGGGGACTTCTGCCCCTAGACCAAGCAGTGAGGGACCACCCAGAAACTCCTCTGTCTGGAGATCTGAATTCTTGCTTAGGCTGTGAGGCTAAGCACTGCAAGGGAATATAAACAAAAGTTAAAAATATGTTTCTGGGTTCCCTGAGGGACAAGCCTGACTGCATAGGGGCTGATGTCAAAAGTATCCCCTCTCCAGGAAAAAGACATTGGGACGGGTATGGCCCTCATGCCTCACTGGACAACAACAGGAGGACTGGAGCCATTACAAGGTCCCCTTTAATTACTGGAGATCAGACCTCTATCCCCGCCTTGGCAAGATTAGAATTGCCATAGCCCTTCTATACTTGGAGAAGGGAGGAGATGTCAGGGGCAGCCCTGCTTATACACTGAAAGTCTAAAATCAGCCATAAGCCTAAAATCAGCAATAGGCCTGACATACATGCCTGCTAACACAAAGTCTTGGGTCTCTATGGAAAAACACTGAAACAGATGTCTATAAACTATTGTAAACAGGCAGCTTTTATGGAAATCTACCAGCCTGAGTAGTCATGGACCTTGTAAATAGGCAGCCTTTGGCAGATAGTACCAAATTAGATAAGGACAAGTGAATCATAGACAGAGTCATAGTGACCTGACCCCTGAACCTTCACCCAGCTGATACCCTGTTCTGAAAGGTATCTGTACTCCCCCTGAACACTTATGCTCCTGTGTCATCCCCCTTCCCACATCCTGTATTTTCATGTTTATAACCCCTGTGTTAAAAAGTAAAAATTATGATTTGATATTAATAAAAAAAAGAAAAAAAAGAAATAACACACAGTGTCCCCCTGGATCTGCTGACTTAGCTTCTGACAATCCATTTTCTTGTTCTCAGAAATACTTTGAATTATAAAATGTTATTGTGGTTTTCGTTAGTATGCTGGATAAAATAATTTTTATTGATTTCATTTTAAAAAGTTTGTAGTGAATTAAAATGTCCTTCAACATAATTAGGTCATATTTATTTTCATATTGTAAAATGTAAGTTAATCTGTTGAACATTTTTAAAAAATTGAATTCCATTTTGAGAATTTCATATATGAGCACTGTATTTACATAATTTTTCTCTTTCTCTACTTCCTTCCACTCCTCCCAACCCCCTATAATTTTCAAATACATCTTATTATTTAATTATTGTTAATATATGTATGCATATATTATACATGTATAAGTATATATGTTTATACAAATACTGATAAAGTGTTTTGAGAAAAAAAGGGGGGGGGAATCCGGAACTTAAAGCAATAGCATTTTTATAGCATTTCCAACTGCTAATTGAAAATAAAAAACATTTTCTAAAAAGTATTTTAGAAAAAAAGTAGACTTATTTATAGAACAGTTAAATTGGTATTGTGTGTGACTGACAGAGTTTTGCTTTTAGCCTAAGCTGGACTAGAACTCACTATGCAGACAGTAAATATGCCATACAACACTGACTTGGTCATCTTCTAGGAAAGCCTCCTGAAAGGTCTAAGGCCACTTTGACAGGCCTTTCTGAGAAAACTTTTCCCCAAGCCACATGACCTTTGTTAGAAAGCCCCCTCTAGGACATGACCAGAGTCCTCTTCTACCTCTGGGGTGGGCCAGATTAGGACTTGAGGGCCAGTCTCTGAACTTACCTTACTTGCAGGTTCCTCTGTGAGTTTGTCTTTATTTCCACAAGTCTGGGCTAGAGGTCATTTGTTCAGGAAGTTGGAAAGCCTTTCAAGAGGAAATGCCTGAAATACCACTAGAGAGTACTTTGACTTCCCCTTCTCCCCAGGGCTTTGAACATCCTTATCAGAACAAGAGCCTGGCATGGAGGGTCTCTATATGTTGGGGCAGGACTCAATCTTCCCCAATGAGAAATCCTCAGCCCTCAGGGATAAAATGTATTTAATTAGCAAGCAGCTGTAGCTTCTAGTTAAGTTTGAAAGAAGCCCAACCCTGATCAGAAGTATCTCAGTGTTTATTTAGGGTTAGGCATTGTTATAATCTCATGATCATCTTATGGTGGTCTTTTAATTCTTGCCTCAAAGGAGATGTTTCCCAGAACTAGGATCGCTTTACAAAAGTTAAGAATTGGGGTTTTACTAGGCAAGAATTGCCTCTTTTCATCTACAGATAAATTACTGTCCAGAAAAGGACACACTTGCAGAATAGTTCTGCAGAATGATAAAATAATAGATTTTAAAAATATCAGTTTGTGCTAAAGTCTCCTCTATTCAGTATGCCTTTCTAAGTTTTGAAGACTTTTGATTTCATTTTATAATGAAAGAGTTTGAGTTTATGAGAAGTCTCAGAAGGTAAAACATGTGCTGCCGAGCCTGACAACTTGAATTTAATTCCTGGGCCCTACATGGGGATGAAGGAGGCCAACTAACTCCAGCAAGTTGTCCTCTGATCTCCATAACCAAGCAATCCCCACCCTCAGTAAGTAGTTAATGAATAAATAATAAAGATGTAATAAAATTATTTTTAAAAAAGATAAAAGTAGTTATCACATAATATAGACTACACAGTGAATAAAATAAAACTTTAAAAAAATTATCCTGTTCTCTTTGCTCCTACTAGATACTGCTATATAAGAAATCACTGTCGAGTCTTTATCACAAGGCAAAGACAGTAGGGCAACATCATATTTTGTTAGAGTTCAAAAATAGTCACTGAAACATTAGAACAAAAAACCATGGACCCACGAGGAGATCATTCTAATTATTTCTCTACTGACTTTAATTCTTCATTCTAAAGGCACTCTATATTTCATTTCTTCAAAATTTAATATCAATGTTTTTTTATCTCCTGTCAATAATCTGTCTCATTTATCTTTTTCCTATTGCTTGATGTTTTGTATAACGCTAAGGGAATTGTCTTTGACTTCATTACACCCACCAGTATGCATCAAATCTTCCACAGACTGTGTCAGAAAACCCCAAACCACAGAGCCTTCCCTGGCTTGGACTTGGGCTCCTGATAATTATGTCTGAATTGTGAAGTATTTAATTCAAAAAAATTCCTCATGGAGAAAATAAGGCTTCTAATAAGAATCAATTTGCAGCCCACATTAAAAATTTGGAATTAATTATATTTCCACAGTTTCTAGGGCATTGCCTCATGAATAACTCTCTTTAAAGATACCGAATCTCTCATTCTACCCATGCTCCTCTGTATTCTCCAAATGGTGAACCCTGAACTTTTGCATATGAAACAGGCAGATATAAACCAAGCAGGGTAGAAGGAGCTTCTAAATCAGAGAAGAGAAGGTACTCTCAAGCTGTAGTTGTTCTTTTGTTATTTTTGTCTTGATATGGATGTAGTAATAGCCTCTAAGATATTAGAACTTCTTTTTGTTAATTCATTTTTTTTTAAGTGATAAGGGAATGGATTTTGGGGTAATAAGTCCCCTAAGTTCACTGGGCTAAAAGAGGGCAGAAAGAGGTTGGGTGAACCTTTTGGAAAGTGACATCTGTGCTTCTAACACCACCAGGACTATGTGCTGCACAGTGACAAGGCTCTGAATGAGATTGCAGATGAACATGTTCTCACACTGTAACACACGTATTTTCTGAATACTTGGACATAGAAGAGAAACTTTGAGGTAAGTGTGAAGACAGAACAGAAGGAAGAACAAACCTAATGGTGGAAGATCCTCTTGTTTCTAGGATTTAGTGTGATTAAGATCTTTATAAAGATTAAGAACTGAAAGAACACCTCCATGGTAGGCAGAGCAAGGCAAGAGACAGACTGTGGAGCTCAGTGACCTGGGGAGGTGAGGGAAGACAAAAGTAGAGAACAAGAGCTGACTAGCTTCTAATGTCACATGCAGTGGGGGTTCTTGACTTATGTTTGAGGAACGTGGGAAGCCAAAACAGAAGGAAAACCAGACCCAGTGGTGGAAGATCTTCTCTGGTGTTTTGTGGTGAGAAGACAGTGAGAGGGTAATAATGAAGAAGTTTGACTAGAAAGGTCATGATGTAGACCTGTATGGCTGCTTAGTGGGAAGGGCACTATGCAAAGTTTAGGCTTCACCATTTGGAAAACACAGAGGAGCAAGGGTAGAATGAGAGATACAGTGGTCTGAGATTTTGAGATTCCTAGGAGAAAACATAGGTAGATAAGTAGTGGAGGAGACCTTAGAACCAAGGAGAGGGATATTTTAGTTGTTAACCTCGGTGAACACAGCGCTGTCTTCCACCAAAGGTGTTGATTTCATAATTCCTGAGAGGCCTGTGCTGTTAAAGCAGATGCTATGGATGCTATTCCAGAGCACTAACCATGAGAAACACTATGGGTTTTATGTTTCCACATAGTAACCAAGACAGAAACTATGGCGTTCATGTAAGTGTGATATTTAGAAAATGGCGCCTGGTCCAGATTGTTCCTGCTGCTCCTCAGCTCTGACCAAGGCTCTGGCTAGCTAGATGCACAGGCCCTGGCACCCACGAGACTCTAGCATTGCGGATGGCTCTGCCAATCCCCCACACTGTATCTATAAAGATAGGCTGAACCCCAGACAATATCTACCATCCTTGCAGTACCCGGTAGAAATGAGACTCTTAAAGCTTAATGATTATCTAAAGGATTTATATATTTAGAAATGATCAGTCAACAAGATGCCCACACAATTAGAGTTGTTACCCAATATCTAAACTTTTGATAGAAGTTGCTACCCAGGACAGCTTTTGACCCATTCATGTTTCTCTATGACTGATAGCCCCTTTCTTCTCCTTCCTTTCCTCTCTTTCTCTCCCAGCTCCACTTCTTCTTCTACTGCCTGATCACACAGCTACACCGGAAATACAATGTAGCAGAATAAGTATCCTGCTAGTGTCCATATTCACAGAAAGCAACTAGGAGTACCTAGTAGATATAACCAGATGAGATGTCATGAACACTATGAAATTCACAGATGACGAACACAAGAAATGTCAAAAACAGTGTCCACATTCAGTGATCAGACAGTATGTTATAGACACCATTTCCACAGAAAATAATCAAGAGAAATTCGGTAGGCTCTATATCTCTAGATAGTCACCAGAACAGATGCCACTAGAAGAGACATTGATCTAACATCCCTTGAGTGGCAGCTTGGTTCTGTCCTTTCTGAACCCCAGCCTTTTCCCAACTTGAAGGCTAATTTATTTTTGAAGCAACATAGAGGTCTGGTTAACTGCAGCCAATAAATGGAAGTAGTCTTGGAATATTGTCCTAATACAAATACTGTTTCCTTCCAGAGTTTACCCATTCTGTTCTGTTACTGAACAGAAGCCTCCTGTTTGCTCAGACATTACTGTCTTCTGACCTAAGCTGGAAGTTCACGCAGCAAAGATGTGCTTTGTGTTAGGGTAGAGCCACCTGCTACTACCTTGCATACCAGAATCACATGGAAAAATGGCATATGTTTACTTGAGTAGGAAGTAAAACCCATCAGCTTCCTGCAGCCTGGGAATGCTTGATCAACACACAGTCAAAGTCTACAAGTACAACAGAAGACCCTGATTACAACCTCAAGGTGTTAACACTTCTATGAATAGTAAAAAACACAAAACAGTAAAGCTAACTCTAGTCAGTTGATTGATCAATCTATCACTATAACTATAACCATAAAGATTCAAGGCTTAGGAAAATGTAACACCTCCACAATTGTATACTGCCTTCCAGTAAATGTCTTACAAGACAATCTCTAAACTGGAAAATTTTAAAACAAAGAGTTAAAATTTTCCATGAAACTCAGGAAATTTTCAGAGTTTGGTTTTACTTATTTTTTCTGCAAATGCATTTGTTTATGTCTGTGACACGTGCTTGAACAGGTTTGAAAGTTATCATGGAAGATGAGATCAAAGAAATGCATAAGACTGAAATTTTAATCTAGATAATCTTAAAGAAAGAAAGAAAAAGCAGAAAGGAGACTATGTTGAGAAGTTAATGCAAGAATCTGTGTACTTCCAGTGCTGGGTACTGAGATACTTCAGCTGTTAGACTGATACTCTACCTATGCAGCTAAGGAAAAAGATTATCTAATACTTCTTTTTCATTCCATCCTTATGTTTTCATACTGGGGCTGGATGCAAGTGAGCAGCAAGTACCATGGCCAGTGGTGAGGTTCTTTAAAAGGGAGTTTTATAAACGTTGTTTTTGGCAAGATCTGTGACTGTTGCTTTCCTCTCCTGTCTGTCAGGATAATGTGTAAAACCTGTTTCCACACATCTCCCAGGAGAGCATTCTGTTCTTTGGATATGCAGCAACTTTTGTCATTTAAGACTAATTGGAATATTCCAAACCTGTGCAGGCTACAGCACTTAGAGTGATGTGTAGGTGTGGGTAAGATCCTGATCCAAAACTCACTGACCCATCTGTGCCTTTGTCCTTGAGGGATACCTTGAAGAAGTAGAGCTTGGGGGTAAATGTCATCCATTCTGCCCAGGAGGGAAAACCTCATGTCTGCCATGTGTTCAACAAGATCCTAGTTAAAAATTGACATTTCTTGTGAATCCATTTCTGAACCCAAATTTAAAATAACCAGATTGGGTAATTTCATTCATTTGTACTCTCATTGAGTTAGGTGTGGGGCAGCATGGGAAACCATTCTGCCCTCCTTGACATACATGTGAGACAGGCAAATAAAACTATACTGGTCTTATGGAGGCAAGTATGTTTGTACATATGCATGCTGTGTGTGCCTGCATATTCAAGTATGTATGTATACATAAGAATGTGTTTGTACAGGTATATACGTGGTATGCATACAGTAGAGAGGTAAAGGCTGTAACTGACTGATTTGGGGAACTGTCAGTGATATATTATTGAGTATTATCTGTATCTGTAGTAGTCTAGTTTATGTTGGGTGGACTGGCCTCAGCAATCATTGGCTATAACTTCATTCTTTGTGGGTGATCTGAGGCACACCATTGAAAATCACACCAAGATTCAAGAATGTAGAGGCAGCAAAGTGTTAAACTTCCTCCCTCAATCTCTTCTACTCTGTGTTTTGGTTATAGCCCACATGGGGAAAGTCAGAAATGAACTTTGGTAAACCCAAAATTTCTTAGTTGAGAAAAACATTGTATCTCTAAAATATGAAAAATAGAGTAGCATCCTCCCAAAACACAATCATTTTCTTTTTCTGCACTAAAAAGGAGGTTTTTCATTTCATTTTATTACAAAAGATAACTTTACCCAAATATAACATGCATTCTTTATGTCTAAGATTATATGCTTAAGATGTTACTTTTCACAAGTATTATAGAAAATATTTTAAATGCAAGGATTAGGAAGAGTTCATACTATATCTTGGTCCTAACATATGTTCATGCTATATCTTGGTCCTAACATGTAACCTGTGGTGCTGTGCTCAGAAGCCCAGCTCCCAAGCATCCAGCAGTAACAGTGTTTGCAGTGTGCACACCACGATGTCTTTTTATTACTATGTGTGGAAAGTGTGAGCCATGTTTTAAATAAAAGTTTCATTGCTTACATGAAGTAATTAATTTAAAAAATACTTTATCAGCTGAGCACAATAACACATATCTGGGCACAAATAATACAGGCCCAAATGGGGAACAAAAGACCTCACCTGGTGTGAGCCTGTTCCCCACTCCAGACAGAGGTATATGTTGTTTCAATAAGGTTCTTGTGTGCCAACTACAGAGAGATGGGCTTTGTATTATATTCCAGGTTGTACCTTCTCTGTTCCATTCTCCATGGTGCACACACAGTTAGGAGCATTTATTATCCCAATCAGCACCACAGTCATGGTGTGTCAATGTCTGATTCGGTGCTGTTTGAAGATTGATGTGGAATTTTTCATAAAGGACAGGAGAGGGAGTGAACTGAGCCCACTGCTCTGCTTTCTGGCCAGTTGATCCAAGCAGACTGCATTTATGTCTAAAGAGCCAGCCAGCAAAGAGAGCTAATGACCATTTTCCTCACTGAATACACAAAGAATCTAGAAGAAAGAAAGGAACAACTTGCTTCCTACTCAAACTCTTTAAGCATCTCCCTGTATTACCAAGGACAAAACAGAGCACTGCTAAGTACTCTAAAATCAATGATATAAAGAGCATAATGTAATTAACATTTAATTATGTATTATTGGTATTCACATTCTCACTGTTTCTGCATTGCTTTGTGTAATCCTGGTTGTCCTGAAACTTACACTATAGGCCAGGCTGGTCCTGAACTCAGAGCTCCACCTAGCTCTGCCTCCAGTACTGGGAACAAAGGTATGTGCTATTGCAGCCTGGCTGGTAAAAGAAAATCAAAAAATTTTTTGGTTAGCACTATAGACATAATCCACTGAAGAACTTTGCACATGCTACACTTGTCTCCATGGAAGTTTTATTATCACTTGGAACTCACACCCCCACCCCATTGGTGGGTACATTGATGAACAGGTCCCCAGATTGGTAGTGCTATTGAGAGGTGAATGGGCCATGAAAGCAGGATCTCATGACTAACCTATTGAGCTGAATCTTTGGAAAGCAGGGCCTGGTTAGAAGAAGTAGTTCACTGGGGGTAGGGGGACATAGCTTTGAAGGACACCTTGTCTTTGACACCTGTCTGCCTCTCTCTGCTTTCTGGCTGCCAAGAGTTGTTTTTCTCTACCACATGCTCCCACCATGATGCTCTGCCTTACCTATACAGGTCATAAACTAACAAACCAAGTGTCCTTGTCCCAAACCCTCTAATTCAGTGAGCCAAAATAAACATTTTCTTCTTAAAGTGCTATTTGTCACCTCTATGAAAACTCTGAGTCACACGCTCTTTCAAAGGGCCAAATGAACTCCAGAGAGGAACTCTTCATGAGGGTTTTCCCAAAATACACCCAAGCAGAAGAGGATTTCTCTGTTTTGGGAAACTGAGTGACTTCACAGAATAGCCAGAAGAAAAGTCAAAGTACTGATCATGTGGAAAACTGCAGAGTTACACTGGGGACTGAGAATCCATGGCCACAGAACTTAGTCACAGAGATAGAGGATGGAGTCATCCAGATTGATTCCAAGATCACTGGTCCAGAGTATATGGAGCATCTTGTCACTCCCAGGACTGGACATTTACTGTATGGGTCACAAGGAAATACTCCCCATTTCTCCTTGGTACACCATTCCTTTGGAGACACAGGCCTTGATTAAAAGGTTCCTGTCAAAAGGGGTTGTTGCTACAAGTGTTGTGGACTTCACAAACTATATACCAAAACCCCAAGAATTCTTAGCCTTCCTTGGTTTTTTATTTAAAAATAATATATACTTGTGGTAAGTGAAATTTTATAGTAATACTTGTCTTTATTCTTCTCCAAGCATTCATCTCAGTGTTATCATGACTCCAGTGACCTGTCCCCAGTCCTGTCATTGGAACGACTACCAGTCCCTGGGCTAGGCAGACTCTATAAATAGACTTACATATACTACTTATTTATAAGGTAGGTTAAATTTCTCCCCATTTCTTCCAAAGTGAGTCTGAATGAGGGAGCACATATGTGAAAGCAACAAGAAGGGAAATGTGCACCTTCAGAGTTCACAGTGTGCAAAACCTAAGGCCTGTGATAAGACCAACACACATGTGACTAGTCTACATTTCTTCATGGAATCTCTGAACCTACAAGAACCTTTGTCAAATTTCATGGAGAAGTGTTATAAATCTTCAACAACTAAATCAGGACTTCTTTATCACCAGGGTACATTGAGCCTTGCTGGGGCAGACAGGTTGATTCATGAGGAAGGAAAGGTCTCTAAGGAAGCCTGTACTTAGCTAACCTGGGAAAGGTATGACAAGGTCTTCTACTGAGAATTAAGCCACGAGCCCCAGGAGAACTGGGATCAGTTGGCCAAATATGCCCATCATGGAGTATCTCATATGAGTGGGGTTTGCAAGGTCGTCTCTAGGTGTCACAAGCCAACTTTGGACTGTGACAGAAGCAAGGAAGGCATATGAGTAAGACTCAGCACAAGATGGGACAAGATCACATGTTGGTTTTCATGAGACTGAATTGAAAATGAGTAAAATTATTCAAAGCCAAAGCCAGAATCTGAGGATCAACCGGACTTGTTTCTCAAAGATGCCTCACAGGCACAGTTATACTCTTCTTTTTATGATTTATTTATTTTTATTTTATGTGCATTTGGTGTTGAATCTAGAGTTACAGACAGCTGTGGTCTCTCATGTGGGTGCTGGGAATTGAACCAGAGTCCTCTGGAAGAGGAGCCCCTGTTCTTAACCACTGAGCCATCTCTCCAGACTTCCACTTATACTGTTCTACTCAGATTTGGTGCAATAGCTTGGCACCTAAGGGAGCTGCCCAAGAGCCGTCACCATGGTATCCAGTGCAGGAGTGAGAGTTGGGGAGTAGGACTCTTTCCCATTGAAAGTAAATTATGTCCTCCACCTGGGGTGAAATAAGAAGTGTTTACTAGGGTTAAGCTTTTGAAATGAGAACTTTGCAATGTATAGTGCATTTTTATATGCTCTGGCATGTCATGGAAAATGCTTAATAGTTGAATGTGGAAATAGGACACCCCAATAATCCATATGTATGAGGAGCAGGCATGTTCCAAGCATATGGTGTGGTGGGAGTGTTTTGTGCACATTGCTTATTTAAGAATACATGTCATTTTGGCATCCAGATAGACCTCTAATCAGGTTGAATTATACCAGTAATAAATAGGTTTGCCTTTCTGTGGAGCAGAAAGGCTAGCTGGTCTAGCTTGGGGTGGGCATAAGAAGAAGGAAACCACCATTTTATTGCACATTATCTTTAGAGAGTTCTTAAGGTACACACACTGTATATGGGGACTCAGAAGCAACAGCTTTAAAACATGCATTTTGTCTCCTGCATCCATGGCGTGGTTATGTAAACATTCATAGCTTTCTCCGGGTAGCCAAAGTAGAATAGGACAGGGAAACATTTGCTAGAAATGATAGTTTCATTTGCTTTATTTGCATTAAGTTGAGAGATTGATATTGCTTGTGTTTTATTTAAATTTTTTTGTTTACTCATTAAATATTTATTGAGCACCATTTTCCAGATCTCCAATATTCGTCATGGCATAAAAACAGACAACATAACATGTCTTGTGAATTTTTTTCTATTGACTGAAATGGTAATAAACAACAAACACATATGGTAAAAAGTTGAATGGTATATACCAAATGGACTTGTGCTGGAGTTTTTGCTTTTGTGTGTGTGCGTGCGTGCGTGCGTGCGTGCGCATATGCATTCACACATGCACGTTTAAGATAAATGGAGAAAAGGGACATGAAAAAAGGGTATAAGGCAGGGTACTATCCTAATTAGCTTGATCCAGCCACTTTTGGGGAAAGTAACATCCAAGTCAAGGTTCTGATGAAATAGTGTTGAGAAAGAGGAGTCTGGATAAGGGAAGCAGACATTGCAAAGCTCTGGGGTAGGCACCTGCCTAGGAGAGAGACCAGGAAAAAGTAACTGGCCATAGAAGAGTAAGTCTGGAGGAGAGCATGGAGGACATAAGGATATGTATTGCTAAGAGAGCTCCCAGGGAGCTAGAAGACAGCAGCAGTTTTATCACAAGGGATCTCTGAGCTTCTAAACAAGTTTAAGCAGAGATGTAACATATGACACAGCTTTATGTCCGCCATTAAGCTAAGGAGCTGCAAAGGACAAAGGTGGGACTAAAAACAAGTCATGGAGCCCTGTGAGCATTCTGTACTCCAGGTCAAGGTGGCTAAAATAAACCATGAACACTGCACCTTGGTTATGTTTTGAAAGTAAAGCCAGTGGGAATTTCTTAAGGATTAGATTTAAGATATAACAGATAACAAAGATTAATGATTAATTTAAATGTTTAACCTGAGCAATGGAAAATGGTATTAAAATCATCCCAGGTGTCAGAGATCCTGGACTATGTTCTTGAAGGTGCCACATGTGTGTTTCTCTGCATGTTACTTCCCATGATGTGGGTAAAAGTTCTCAGGCTCGATCCTTCTGTGATTGTGGCTGTGAGAAGAAAGAACTTCTTTACCTTTGTGTTAGTACCTCTAGATTATTTGCTCCCACAGGTATCTCAAAAGCATCCTATATAGCAGTGCAATTACAGTGTGGTGTGCCATAGCCTGGTCTCTTAGATCCTGTTGGTGGATAATGTTCTCTGCTAGTCATACTTACTATTGATGGCACCTATACTAATGGCACCCCTGTAGACAGAACCATCTGCAGACTGTGTTCTCTACTGAGCCATACAAGACTCATCCTGTAAAGGAGACTCTTTCTTCTTGGAAGCTGAGATACTGGTTGTCTATAGATGCTGGGGGAGGAAGCTGTAGATGGGTCTGCTTTGTGTGAGGAAATGGTGAACTCAGTTTTAAACATAGTTTCTCCAGGTATAGCTAGTCTGCAATTTCTAGATGCTCGCATGGAAGTCGGGAATATGTGGACTTTGCAACATGGACAGGTGCCATTTTCCTCCATGAAAAACAACTAAATAGTAGTAGTTACTTTAATTTCAAAAGCTCACTTTCTGAAACAAAACAAAACAAAACAACTATAGCAATTAATGTGGGTTATTAGTTTAAAATTACTCAAATAAAATGCTTCTACAATTTGTAATTTTATCCATCTTGCATGTGCACCACAATAGTTCTTCATTATTCTTTTAGGCTAGAAAACTTTTGAGAATTCTGTGTCTCTCAGGCATTCTGAAGACTCTTCTTTTTATGTATAATATGGAAAGTCATGGAAAAAAAAGAATAACCCCATGTTATTTGAACATAAGAATCCACTGTACTCTTTAAATTTTCTTCTCTTTCTTTCTTTTTGTCTTTTGTTTCCTTTCGAAAGGGTGTTTCATTTTCAGCAGCCACCTGTATAAATAATTCATTGTCTTTAAATCTGCTGGAAGCACAGCACCTGACAATGGACAGTTTAGGAAAGACGATGAGGAGCAAGCTTGTTATGAAAAGGTTTTGCCTCTAAGGCTTTTTGTTATGCTGAATGAGACATTCTTAAATCAACAGAGTATTTTCCTTGAAGATCTCAAGAAATCACAAAATAGTATTCCTATTATATGAAGTCACAGAGAAGTAAAATACATAAATAGAATGTTTCAAATACATACTGCTCCTGTTCCTGTGAGAACATGATTTTAATTGGTATCAATCTTTTAAAATCAGGCTGGGTTTGTTACTTTGTCTTATGCAATCTAAATACAGGCATGGTTGTCAACTCACCATTTCAAACGTCTTCAAGAAGAGACTGGATACTCACAGCAGTCAGCACAGAATCTAGGGAGGGTGTGGGAGTTTGTGGGGTATCGGCTGCTGGCTGATGAGAATATTATTAATGCCTTCTGGGTCATTCTGAACTCTTGTTCTGTTTATGAGGCAACAACAGGGAAAGTCCAGAAGATCGATTAGGTTGTTTAAAAACTTCTGCACTCATTAGAAATGAAGTCAGGCAGAAGAAAAGACAGAGTACTGAGAGTAACAGCATCTCTTGTCCTGATTTTAAGGCCCTGTGAGCAGCTCAAGAGACTGCAGATGATCAGAGAGCAGAGGAAAAGGAGCTCTAAAGCCCCCGACCAGAACATTCATGCATTGCATGAGCTCCCTACATAACATGCCTTGAAAGCAATACTTAAGCTTCTCTGTATACATTGAACAAGCTAAATAGGTGAGGTGACTTTTTGAAGTCCTGGGCCTTTTGTTGATAAGGCTTCATGTTTCTAGACTGGCATTCTAGACTGAAAACATCTTTCTCTGTGCTTTGCAAGGGGAAGAATCAAGAAGTGGAAAGCACTAGGATCTGTGGGAAGGTTCTAAATCTACTCTCAAAAGGGCACACTACCTGACCAATGAACTTTTCTGTCAGTGATGAGAGCAAGGGAGCAGAGCCACTCATGTCCACAGAGTCCAGAAAGCATGGAGCCCCAGGAAGGCACAGAAGCTATGGGCCTAAGGGTTACCTGTAGAGAAGCCAGCAGGAAAAAACAGTAATAAAATACTTTAATAAAATACTACGTCTTTGTCTAAAACCTATTGACTTTGATATGAACAATGGAGCCTTGTAACGCCTACATGTGGATGCTTTGACTAATTTATTCTATCCTCCTATTTTGGACCAAGCATCCCTAAATAAATGGCACACAAGCCATCTCTCCAAGATGGCTATCTTGGTTATAATGTGACCCTGAGAAGCTACAAGGATAGCATTGTTCTCAAAACTCCATGGTTGCACAGAGTTGGTGGGGATGCTAACACACATACACATACATACATACATACATACATACACACACACACACATACACATACATACATACATACATACATACACACACACATACACACAGACACACAGACACACACACACAAGCACTTTGATCATTCTCTTTGGCTTATTACTAAAAGGAATAATATATAATATATATATATATATATATATATATATATATATATATATATATATATATATAATTATATATAATATAATCGAATATATATATATGCATTTAAAGAATTAAATATAATTAAGGCTAGAGTTTGTAACTTCCTTAAAGCAACCAGTCCTGACTTTAGGACTGTCCTGCTGTTTCCTGACTTCAGGACAGATAAAACACCTGGAGGGTCTTACCAATAAGCAGCTTGCTATGCCCTATGCTCAAACTGCAGGCTCAGAAGAACAACACCTGACAGGAGACAAGGCTTCAGCCAGCCCGAATGAACAAAGTAAGTACTTATTTCCTTAGTTCCTCTGCATTCAACCTCATGTGGACAGTTTTGTGTTCAATCCCATTTTGAAAAGTCAAGTCTGGCTCCATGTATAACCACTGCTCAAAGGGTGTTGTGTATCTGTCTAGCAACTGCCTGCAGAGGTGTCTGTGCCCTTTACATATCAAACCATTCTATCCATCCATGTTGGAGCTGAGACTAAGGAAAGCACAAGGAGGAGATCTTCATACACGAGCTTCCTCAAATCCACAAACATCCCTGTCTCTATTTCTGCCTGTCTCTTCATTCTCCTCATCCTCCTGCTTTCTTTCCTGTCATCTTCCTCCTCTTTACCCCACACCCCTCTTGCAGGCTAGCATGAATATGCATACATATACGCAACCAACTATTCAGTTTTATGCCTATAAACACATACAACAGGACATGAGAGGTGTTGGCTGGTTTCCTTGGATAAAAAGAAACAGGAATTCTCAGTTTTTCTCTGTGTACAGCAGGCCAACATTTTGAAGTAAGTTGTGATTGATTTCCCCTGATGTGTATATGCTTTCCAAATCTATAACGTCAACCCTAGTAATTAAAAGTTATGTATGTAAAGATGTACATATATGTGTGAGAAAGTGTGTATGTTAGACAAAAACAGACAGACAGACAGACTGACTGACCGAGACAGAACAGAGTTCTGATATTTTTGTTAAAAATTCTTAGCCCATGAAAGGGAAGGGAAGGTAGTAATGATTGCAGAAAGATGACCCCTTAGAAAAGCACAGCCCATAGCTGGATGATATCTGGAATTTATTGTTTGTCCCCTGACGCTCAGTGTCAACTTACAGAATCATTGCAGCAACTTTTGAAATATAAACAGCATAAATTCTCCTACTTTATTTGTATCAATATCAATTTGGATTTTAAATCATTTCCATTTGCACATAGATTTTTAAACAAACTTGTCAGATGCTTTAAAAAAAACTCTGTTAGAATTTTGAGACTTTATTAAGTTTTCCAATTACCCTAGAGAATATCACATCATCAACAATATTAAATTTCCCAAGCCATGACTGTTAGAGATCCGTTTATATATTTGAATTGCCTGTAATTTTCCTCAACAGTGTTTGGTATCTGTTTATTACTTAAACCTTATAGCTTTAAAATTAAGTGTTTCATTAATTTGATACCATCTTTATAGAGTTTTTTGAAATTTCATTTTGTTAATTTATTTCTATTATGTATTATCATATTTATGTGTATATAATTCATCAGTCAAACCTGAACCTGGAGAAATGTTCAGATACTAACTCAAATCTTAATTTTACTAATTCTGTTTGGTTAGTTAAGTCTGTATCTTTAGTCTGACTTCTCAGAAATATGCCCACTTAATTCCATTTATCCAATTTTCAGGCAGATAGAAGTTTGTAGTGAACTCCCAGCCTTCTCCCAGTCCCTCTGATCTTTCATGATCTTCCTTTCTTTCTTAATTTTATTTAAGATTCTATTTTTTCTTGTTTCATCAAATAGGTCTGTCAATTTTGATTTCTTAAGAAAAGAATGCCTCTCTCTTATTGCTGAGTTTATTCCAACAGTAAATATTTACTGAATTTATTCCAATAGTAAATATTTACCATTCATTTTATTATGATTTCTCAATATTGGATTTGCTTGATATCAGCTCCAATTTCAGACAGTGGAAGTTGAAGTTATCTGAAAATAAGGCATTTTAAAGCCAGAGAGAGTCCTCCCTGGACCCCAACCCCCAACTGCCCCTGCCTCAGACCTTCAGCCACCATCCTGAGAGGTAGAAGTTTCTGTTGTTCATCAGCCAGTGTGTGGAATGTTTTCTGTGGCAGCTGGAGCTGATTAAGCAGGGTCCGGAGTCTCTGACTACGCTCTTCTTTATGCATTATTCTCCCTCTGTCTTCCTGGTCCTCACCACAGTGATTGTGCCGTCAAGTGGATATTCTTTCTGCTGCCAAATGAGGTGTGTAGTCAAGCCTCTTTAGTGAAAATTTTAGTTCAGCTCTTTAACTTTCCAATTGCAGAATTACATTTCTTATCACTAATGTTCATAGTACTACACTTTGGGAACCATTGATCTCCACACAACATTTACTACTGAATTCTGTAGACACAATAGTCTATATGTCCCTTATAGTGTGTTGTACTTACGTCATCCTCTAGTGAGTACACGGCAGGCCTCTCTCAGGCTAGTCTCTTCTAGGCAGTTTGTCTTCCTGTGTTAGGACGATGCCTTTTATGTTTCTGAGCATGCCTCATAATGCTTTTCTTAACTGCATATTAATAATTTGTCAACCTGGAAATCATGCATTCTAGTTCTGAGGTTGCTCTTATAATTAGTTTTTTGAGCTACTGCTAGTTTTCTGGTTACTTTTTCAGTCTAATTCTACAAAGTTTGCATGACTGAGTATGTGACACCAAAGTCATACTGTCTGTGTTACCTGAGCTGTCAGACAATAACTGGGCAGAGAGTCTGTTATATTCTTTATCAGTAAGACAAGTGGCCAGTGAGCCACTATGTGTAATGAAACATACCTTTGAACCTTGCCTATTGCAACCATCCCTGGGCCTTTCCTTCCTCCTTTGTGGTTCTAGATGGCAACCAAAAGTGAGGGACAGTTCTTACCAGATCTCATTTCTGAAGTGAAAATAGACCAACACATTCACACAGCCTGCTGTATCCCAGGAACTAAAAGGTGCTTTTTTCAGAATCTTGTGGGCATCTTGTGCCCAAGTCTCTCTATCAAAACCTTTGGATACCTGATCATCTTCACAGGTTAGAGAAATTGTAAGAAAGTTCTACCAATTATTCCTAATAAATTTCCCAGAAATGAGGCAGAAAAAATCCTCATATATTTGAGGTTATTTGGTAATTTGTTTACAGTGTTTGCCATGAATTTAAATATCAAACTTAACTATCATTTTTTTCAATTGCATATTGCATTTTGAACTGTGGAAGAAAATTATTTTTTATTCCACATTAAAGGGTAATAAACTCATATTTATGTCTAGTTCTCACATGATCTAATTTTTAAAAAGTTGTGTTTCCTGATACACTTGTAGTTTTTTTAGCACAATGATGAGAGATGGAAGGTATGTGTCAGTCTTTGTACGAAGGCTAATAATTACTATATATTATATTATATTATATTATAAAATAAAACTATTTATCAAGGAGTCCTTCCCCGCTTCCAAGATGTAAGATATGATCTCTATCATATGATGAAGTGATGTCCTTTGGAATCTATTTCTAGAAATATAGATGGTCTTATTTTCATGTTTGTTTCCAGACTCATGCTCTAAAACCATAGCATTTGAACATAGTGGGTTTATGACATGTCTGAATGCTCTCTATAGCTAGTAAATTGAAGAGTTTAAGAACACTGGTTTTCTTCTGATCCTCACTTCAATGTGTCTTAGATATTGTTAGTCATTTAAAGCATTGCACACTTTCTGCTTAATCACCCTGTCTTAGTTAGTTTTTTCCTGCTGTGAACAGATACCATGAGCTAAGGCAAGTCTTATAAAGGACAACATTTAATTGGGGCTGGCTTACAGGTTAAGAGGTTCAGTCCATTATCATCAAGGTGAGCAGCATCCAGGTAGGCATGGTACAGAAAGAGTTAAGAATTCTACATCTTTGTCTGAAGGCTGCTAGCAGAATATTGACTTCCAGGCAGCTAGGACAAGGGTATTAAAGCCCATACCCACAGTGACACAACTACTCCAACAAGGCCACATCTCCCAACAGTGCCACTCCCTGGGCCAAGCATATACAAACCATCACATTCCACTCCCCGGCCCCCATGGGCTTGTTCAAACACATGAGTCTATGGGGGCCATATCTAGCCATAGCATAATAAAAAAGTATATTTAGTCCAATTTCCAAAGTCCCCATAATCTATAGCAGTCTCAACAATGTTAAAAGTCCAAAATTCAAAGTCTCTACTGAGGTCAATCCAATCACTTAACTTTAATTCCTGAATCAAGACAGGAAGCCAACTGGGAAAACTCCAAACTCTGCATCACCATGTCTGATGTCACAGTGGTCTTCAGATCTTTAACTCCTTTTTATCTTTGTTGACTGCAACAAACTTCTTTCCCCTGGGCTGCTTCCAATCCCTGTTAGCAACTTTTCTAAGCAGATAGCCAATGACTCTAGCATCTCAAATATATTGGGTCTCCAAGGCAACTTGAATGTTACAGCTTCTTGTTTCAATGTCTGAGATCCACACATAATCTTTTGGGCTTCTCCAAAGGGCTGGTGTCACTTCTCCAGCTCTGTCCTCTGTGACACTCTAAGCTCAGGTTGATCTACTCCACTGCTACTCTTGATGATCATCTCCATGGTACTGGCATCTCCAACACACTGGGGTCTTCTGCTGCAACTAGGCTTCACCAATAGCCTCTTATAAGCTCTCTTCATGGTGCCGAGCCTCAACTCCTTTACATGACCCCTTCAGTCCTGGGCCATCAACTGTAACTGAGGCTGCACATTCACCAATGGTTTTCCCTGGCCTCTCACAGTGCCAAGCCTCAGCTGCTCTTCATGACCCCTTCAT
Source organism: Arvicanthis niloticus (assembly GCF_011762505.2). Lineage (NCBI taxonomy): Eukaryota > Metazoa > Chordata > Mammalia > Rodentia > Muridae > Arvicanthis > Arvicanthis niloticus. Next base: position 35,596,359 of record NC_047668.1, on the reverse strand, counting down.
GTCTTCAAAACCAGTACCACCTGGGTGACTCTTACACATTACCAAGTAGAGCTCCAGCACAAGGTACAAACTTGGCTATTTCTGGAACACAACTTCTTTATGTTCTCAGAAAACACTTGCCAGAATACTTCACCTCAGTAATGCTGTTCTCTTCTTAATCACCACTAATTTCTTAGCTCCGGCTAACAGCATCAATTGTTCCAGAAGTCCCTTTTATTCTTGACATTAAAGCTGCCATTTTCAGCTGCTTGCTGGGGCTAGAACATGCCCCCCCCCCTTATTCTATTATCAAATTTCTGCCTCACTGCCTAAAATAGGCTATCCTAGAACTAAAATTTCAGCTGCCTCACTGCCTAAAATAGGCTATCCTAGAACTTGCTTTGTAGATTGATCTTGAACTCAAGAGATCTGCCTGGCTCTGTCTCCTGGGATTAAAGGTGTGTACCACCAGGCCTTGATTTAAACTTTTCTTCACCTAGAACTTGCTCTGTCTCAGGCTGGCCTTGAACTCAAAGATCTGTTTGGCTTTATCTCCTGGAATTACAGGTATGTACCATCATACCTTAGCTGGTTAGGATCTTGCCTCAAAGTCCTACTCCCTTAATTTGTTATCTCCTTGAACACAGGATTCAGCTCCATTTCACTTCCTGGTACCCCATTAATACTATCTATCTATCTATCTATCTATCTATCTATCTATCTATCTATCTATATTTGCTTTCTAAGTTTGCTGTGTTTTTTTCAAAATGCCCTTCATGAGACTTAACCAGAGAACAAAGTCTATGATGGGTGTTTCTAAGACATCGTTTTTCAGTGCAATAAATCTGAATCTTTTCACCTTAGCCTCAGGCAGTCTCTTCAGACAAGGGCAAAAAGCAGTCACATTCTTCACCAAAATACCACAAAAACAGTCTATAGGCCACATATTGAAGTTCTTTACTGAAACCTCTTCTGCACACTTCAAATCAAGAGGATGTTGACCTTATTTTCAGAAACTATCAAGTGGAGCTTTCTCCTCTCAAATGTCTACAATCTGAGACTGCTCCCCTAAGAGAAACCTCCTACTAGCCACCTCCACATCAGTGCTGCATATAATAAATGTGCAGAGTTTCTGAGCTGCTGCTGGAGCATCTCCCACATTCCACTTGATCCTAACTTCTCCCCATCATCCCAACAAGTCAGTCCCTAAGCCATATGGTTTGGGACCCAACCTTTCACCCACATTCCCATGAGTCATTCTTTGTCTGTGCTCCTGTAAGTTACCCCAGAGAGCTCAATAGCTCACCAAGCAAGACTTAGATGGAATCACTTTTTAAATTTTTGCCCTTTCTAACTGAGGTGAGTAGAAATGGTCTCCTCTAGAAGAAATTATCCCATGTCCTGTTCTACCCTGATGCTCTTCAGTCTCAAGCCTTCCTTTAGGAAACACATTGATATGCTCCCTGCTCCCACCCCACCCCCATGACAGTCTTCATGGCAACTATTAATGAAGGAGGCTCGGCTCCTAACTCTTTCCTCTGAGAGCTCTTGAACACAGAATTCCCTAAGTTCTTGTATATTTAAAACTTGAAGAAAGCTCTGGGGTCAGTAATTGTTCTCCCTGAACTATCTTTCCTTGAGTTTATATGACACCTTGAGTTATGTCACACACCAATCTTGCTTTACTAATTCCATTGCCTTATAAATCATCAGCAGTGTGTCACCAGTGGCTTTGAGGATCTCTCTCTCTCTCTCTCTCTCTCTCTCTCTCTCTCTCTCTCTCTCTCATTTTTAAAATCTGTGTCATGCTCTTGACCATTCTGGTTAAAATATTTAGATTAATGGTATCCACTGGCTTGGAAGCCTTCTTAGATTATGGTTTTACAGGTTTGTTCTAGTTCACTCATGGACTCCAATTCTGTATATATTGTTTCAGTTATTTTCTCTGCAGCCAGTTCTACTTTCTCATGGACTATTTTTCTTCACTGTATTGACTATTTTCCTAGCTATATTCAATACATTTGTGAACATTTCAATTAAATCAATTTTTCTATAGATCTTTTTTTAAATTTATTCTTTATGTATAGAATATTTCTTCCATTTCTTTTCTGAATTCAACATACTCTTCTTTATTTTTAATTTTTTCATGTTAGAGCAAGTATAAGTGCTGTTAGTGTTCAGAACTTTTCTGTGTCTCAAACAATCATTGAGAATAGTTACCTTAGTTTGAAATAAGTTAACATTTTATTCTACTTCATTTTTCTTTGGAGGGGATAAAGGAGGACTTAGTATTGGTTTTGGCTATTGATTTTAATATAGTGCTTTTGTCATAATTAATATATCCTCATTAATTGTGGGGGGCTCGATGGCTTGCTAAATTCCTAGCTCAACAGCACCCTCTTCTGCTCATGTGGTGTGTCCCGCCTACATTTCTGATGTGTGTGAAGGTAGAGTGTATTGGTGTATTGGTTGCTTTTTAAAATTTCCTCATTCCGTGGCTCTGTATACTCTCACCAGCTTCTACACAATATCTCTGCCTCCCTCATCCACCACTCTTTTAGAGCAATGCCTTTTGAGATTGATAGCTCACAATACATCTGTCATATGGTCATTTCCTGTGTCTCTTCTTTGAAATACCAGAACATCTTTCCATCATTACCATATGTGGGTGCTTTTTCTCACTATGATGGTGATCTTATAACTGCCTGCAGCTCACTAGATTAGCTTTTGAAAGTGTCTGTGCTCGCTGCAAAGGCTGGTGAAGGAGTGTGAAAGGTATGCCCACCCCACCCCCTTCTCTCCTTACAGGTAATTATAAATTTGAGCAACTTCTGTCATCCCATATGTTGAGAATATATTTCTTTTTACAAACATTTATCTTATGATTTTATATTTTTGAAGGTTATTTGGGAAAGTGGAAATTGAAGAGTTTTCTGTTATTCTCAGCAGGATTTTTTTTTTAAACTCAATATGGTACCTCTAAATTTTTGTTAGTATTTTAAACATGTATTAATTTTAAGAAGTTCTCTGCCTGAGGTACAGGTCCTGGAAGAGTGTGTGGCTAAGTTATACAAGGCTCTGAATCCTAGTCCATTTCCCCAAAGAAAAAATCATTAAAGATAAGAGCAGAAACTTTATAAAATAACAAACATAAATAACCAATGAACACAAAAATATTCAAAATCAAAAGTAATTATCAGTGTCAAATTAAAACAATGTCAGAAATTCAACTTTTGCTGAAAATAGATTTTTCACATAATATATTCTAATCATGATTTTCCCTCTCCCACTTCTTCCTAGATCCTCCCACATCTCCACCCACCCAAATAAACACCCTTTTATCTCTCATTAGGAAACAAACAATTTTTTAAAAGGAAAAGAAGAGAGAGAGAGAGAGAGAGAGAGAGAGAGAGAGAGAGAGAGAGAGAGAGAACGAACTTTGGGATCCAGATTCATGTGCTGAACCTCTAAATTTACTCTAACAAGACAAAGAACTTTAGGGAATATGATTCACTTACCCCCTCGGTCAAACATTCACTGGGCTTTCCCAAAGCTGCTAAGGCCCCTGAGTTTAAAGGACACACTTCCCTGCTCTTTTGCTATATGTACGCACATATGTATACAGGTACAAACATACAAATGTACTCAGGCACACAGGCATACCCAGGAACATCCACTTACACAGTGGAATACTCATAGAGTGCACAGAGGCACACACATGTATGTATTCATGTACTCACAATGCACATATAGAAGGATTGCATACAGAAACAAATACGTACATGCACACACAAGCACATGAGCATACACATACACAGAGGCACATACATGCACATGTATGTGCAACTTTTTGAGACATCCACATGCGTTTCTACACTGACTCATGATATTCTGACTCCTTGAAACTACTGATAGTATTTTTGCATGATTTAGTACATACATGTTACATACATACTACATACAAGCTCTCCCAAAAGCTACAATTGGCTTTAATTAGGAGCACAAAACATACAAAGTAAGGAAAATAAGTCCACTGAACAAATTATAAAATTATGACAAAAATTCTTACATGTCTAGAACATTATCAATTTAAGCACGTATTATCTCCTTTTTAATTAGAGGATACTTATCCTGAAAAAATAGAGAAAATAATTTTATATTCCCATACTGGCTATATGCAAAAACCAGAAGCAAATTAGAAAATATCCTAATACATTGTTGTCTGGTTTTATTATTTAAGGAAAGGATGCTACGTCGATATCCCCCATCAGCTCCTCCTTTGCACTTTCATCAGTTTCCTAAAGAAACAGACAGTGCAGTTTTGAAGTTTCTGAGTCATCTCATAAAATGTTTTGTGTTTTGACTATGCATGTGACAGAAAATTGACATAAATAACTACAAATAGCGACTTATGCAAATGCCCATGCTTAAGTGTCCACTGGTCTTTGGGGCTGCTGTGTGATAGTGCACTGAATACCTTGATGCTTCTACCTGTCTCAAAGCTATGGATATTTGGTTTCTTCTAACCTTTATCTTGCAAACTATCCTTAGTGAGACAACCTATCAGAGGTCAGTGCTGGGCCTCATCATCCCTATCTATATTCCCATGTCAGCAGACAGAGATGTGTTGGGGCTAAAAGCTACTTGTATTGTCCTTGGTCAGTTTCCCTGTGAAGATATTGACTGGAAATCCCCTGATATTTCTGTCTGTCACGTGGAACAAGAATGAGCCTTGTCTCCCTTTCAGTTGACAGGTCTTAGCTACAAGAACAACATAAACCAGGTAGCCATAAAATGCTGACAGTAAAAACAGAGGCTACACAGCTACATGATCAACTCCCTCCAATAACATGGCTCAGAGGAATTTGGCATCTATCTAGGTGTCCTCTTGATGGGTCCTAACCTGTCTTGGATTAGGCCTGTACATCCAATGTGAGGGAGCTGCGTCTTGCTCAGAGTTTCTCTGTCAGATAAACTGTGTTATGTTCCCCTGCTCATCGCCCTTTGCAAATATTCACTTGTAAAGATCTCCAACCTCATTCATTTTCCGGTCTCTTCTATGTATACTCACCTTAGCTCCTGAGGATTAGCTGAAGACATTTGGGAAAAAAAGAGAGTAAATAAATGAGTCCTTACACATCCACAGCCAGACCTGAACTTGATCTGGTTCACATATACAATTTAAAGAAGTAAGTTTTCAAAGCACACGGTAACAGGATGTGTGCTAAGACGTGCCTACTTAAAGCACATCTTAATTCAGCTACACCTCCCAGGGTCAGAGATCTACAGCACCACCAACCTGGTGATGCCTTTCGTCTTGTTTTTAATACACTGAATTTCCTCCAGGTTTTGTGTACTTTCTTCTTCTGATTCCTTCAGCAATGCCCTTTGCGTGTCTGTATGATTCTTGGGAGCTGAGGTGAGGGAGGCCCCTCCCTTGCATTGGTTCCTTTTCCTTGTTCAGGGGACAGAAGTGCATTGTTCTTATAGGATTCTCATCCTGGGTGTGTTGACAACCTTAGCTAGATGGTGTCTGTATCCCTGCAGGCCATTCCTGGGCCCTGACGTCTGCCCTCCCCCTTGTCCCCTCTCTAAGTTCACAAGTAAACTGATCCTTTCCAGCATCTCTTAGCCAGTTCACCCCAGAATGTTAAACTGAGTTGTCACTATGCCCTGTTCTAACCTGGAACAGCTGCCAACCCTGCAGGTCAACAATCTGTGAGGGACAAGTCCTGCCTACTGTTACATTCCACATTATGGGGCTGGAAGTCTCTCTCTCTCTCTCTCTCTCTCTCTCTCTCTCTCTCTCTCTCTCTCTCTCTCTCTCTCTTCCCCCCCTCTGGATTCTGGTAGAGTAATCATGGCTTAGAAGGATGAAACTTAAATTTGATTCCTCTTTAAAAAGCATGGCAAAGTGATAAAGACGATAACACCATTATAGTAATGTGGACTTTGGCAGTGGACCCAGCTCTGCCATCAAACACCCTCTTAGCCCCAGGCATGACAAGGCCCCTCTGCACTCCAACTCTGTTGTAAAAATACCCCATTACTTCCTGTCCTCTGGCTATGAGCCACAGTCGCGAGTGAGCTTAGAGACAAGAATCAGTACCCATTCGTTTATACAAAGTGATAGCCGCCATATTTGGCATGACCACTGGGTGCAAAGGCCTCAATGTTAAAACTCCAGGGCTGAGGCACCCAGCAGCCACTTGAAAGCTTTCAGCTAGAAATGCAGGCCACCTGGACTTTCCACATCCTGTCACTGGCCCGGGCCACCACTTCACTTGCTTCTGTCCCTAAGACATGCCTCTAGCTCACAATATAAGTATCTGCCATGTACTCAGCTCCCATATAACACACACACACACACACACACACACACACACACACACACACAGGAGTGTCAATCCTCATTCCTGGTTCCTTGGTCCTCTGAGCTCTTGCTGTGGTTTGGATCTCACATATCCTCAAACTACAGGGAGATAGGACCTTTGAGAGGCACAGGGGGAAGTCTTTGGACATTAGAAAAGTACACTGAAAGGTGATATGGGACCCAGTCTTTTCTTTCTCTTATTCTCCAGCATTAAGCAAATAGCTCTACTGGACCACATGCTTTTGCCATGATATGGTGGTCCTACAGAGCCCTAACATCATGGGCATCATCATAGATTGAACCTTACTAAAAGCTGGTGGCACAGACCTCTTCCTGGAGATCTGTGACCTTCCAACCATCTTTTTTACACTATGCCACAAGACTTTGCTGGACTCTATACACCACAGTCATCCAGTAGGTTCTGGACATAGGGCTCTGATTCTCATCTTCTGTGTGTCTGGGCCTGTCTATATCTCACTGCCTCGTTTTTGATTTCTATCAGTAATGACTACACTGGTCATCCTCCATGTCATCCCAATACAGGGTATCCTTCTTTGAAGCTCATGAAGATCAGTCTATACCACCTCTGGGGTCTATCACCCCAGTGCTTCTTCCTCTAACTCCCATACATTTGTAAAATAATCTAGAACATCTAAATCACATATTTTTAATTAACCCACTGTCCTCAGGTTAGCTTTAGAAACAATCCCTCAGACTGAAATGCTGGGTGAAGACCTGCTGTCCAGACTCTGTTCCCTTTTCAAGGCCACTGACACCCTGAGCTTGAAGCTTCTGGCTCTCTACAATGCTCACTTCACACAAAGCACTGCTCTATGGTCCCTTTCTTTTTTTATTGGATATTATATTTACATTTCAGATTTTATCCCCTTACTCCCATTCCCCCCACCACCCAGGAACCTCCTATCCCATTCCCCCTCCTCATGCTTCTATGAGGATATGCCCCCACCTACCGCCCACTCCCACCTCCCCACCCTCGAATTCCCCCACACACACTCGGTGTTCATCCTTCATGGGACCTTGGATCTCCTTTCCCACCTATGCCCAACAAGGCCATCCTCCCCTTCATGTACAGATGGAGTCATGGGTCCCTCCCTATGTGCTCCCAGGCTAGTGGTTTAGAACCTGGAGAGCTCTGGTTGGTTGGTATTGTTGCTCCCCTCATGGGCCCACAAACCCTTTCAGCTCCTTTAGTCTTCTCTCTAACTTCTCCATTGGGAAACCTTTGATCAGATCAGTGGTTAGCTGTGAGCATCGGCCTCTGAATGTGTCAGCCTCTGGCAGACCTCTAAGGAGAGAGCTATATCAGGTCTATGGTCCCTTTCTGACCTTCCTCATGGCATGTCTATTTCCTTTGTCCCAGCTTACTGCATCACACCCTTCAGCCATAGTCCAACAGACAAATGACTCACACATGAGTTAGTCCACCTGGCACCTGAAGCTTCTGGCTTCAAGTCTAACAAGGACTAAGTTTACTGAGCATGAGGGAGAAATATGTTCAAGTTCCATGCTGGCCTCTCCCATGTCTGCTTCCAGACTCTCAGTTGCCCTTCTCTGGAATCTCTGCATGCCCACCCCACTCAACTGTTGCTTCTTCGTGAACTGCATAGTAGATCAAGTTGATCTATTTAACATGAAAATTAATAATAAAGACCTTCAGGAAGTTTGGAGGTCTTTCTGTTCCCAATTCTTACATGTTTTCTGCAGAAAATAGACCCTACCTGGTCACTGTTATAATGTACTTTTCAGAGAACCAGCTCAGCTTCCAAGTACATAGAACAAATACAAAAAAAGAAAAAAAATGTTTAGAACAACAGAAAGGAAAGGAAGCTGAGTACCAGAGCACAGATAGCATGTGCAACTGAATGGGTATGAAAAAGAGGCAGACCTTCTGGTTTGTCACCAAAAGCCACTGTCAGTACGTGGACAAGACACACACATGGAAGATTGTTCTGTTCTCCAAGACTTCTCCAAAAAGATAAATTCTAATCATAACTGCCAAACAACAGGTCCTTTTCCAGAGGAGCTGAGGGGGAAATCCCAGGGAATCCCCTGGATCTGAAGTAACATAACTAGGCCCTAAGGTGATCATCATACATGTGGATTTTCACCAAGGATCAAAAATGCCACCTACTACTAGCTAAGCACACAGATGCTGCATAGCTTTTCCTAGAGACAGAAAGTAAGTGCTTCATGACAGAGAGAATACCTATCGACCAAAGAAAGGATTCCACCCAAGTTCAGGGTAGTGAACTTGAGGTTACTTGCATGAACATAGGTGGCCCAAAGGCACCGCTACGAAGTCCACTGGGCAATGCATAGCAGCTACATTACAGAAGAGTTCCATCAGTTGAGACTTTACTTCTTATAACACCGGGAATGGAAGGGCATTCTGAAGATCTCCTGATGATCATAAACCTCTTGGGGCCTATGATTCATTTTCTCCCTCACCCTGACTTTTTCTTCACAAAAGAATGTTCATAGGTTTGATCTCATGAGGGTCTTGTGTAGGTGACCGCAGCCACTCTGACTTGGAATTTCCGATGATCATACACAACTCGGAGGATATGCAACAGTACTGCATCAGGTCTCAGGTCAGCCATGTGTCCACAGGGCTACAGCAGGACACAGGACAGCCATGTGGCTGCCTAGTGAGTTCATAGGTCTACAGCAGGACATAGGCAAGAACTGTAAACTCAGACTGAAGGGGAATTCAAGATAGACATTGTGGTGGATTTTGAGGTTCTTTGGTCACATAGGGTAAAAGAAAAAGTTATCATAGTGGGAACAGTTTGGCTGTACTCCTGGGAAAGGACTTACAGCCTTCAGTAGGGATCCTCTACATTCTCAAGGGAATGAGGTGGCTTAGCCTGCTGTTTCAGTCATAACCCCAGAATCTATACTTGGTCTACTGATCTGGCTATTTCCATGAATTCTACATGTTGAAAATTGACAGGGACTTCATTTATATGTGCATAGCAAATCTGGAAGCTATGACAGAAAGTTAGAATTGACAAGATTAACAAGTTAATTCTTGCTAATTTTTGTAAACAGCAGTTAGTGGTAAAACATAACAATTGTGCCTTCTTTCATAAAACCATGCTGGGCTCAAGCTTGCAGTAGAGAGAGGCTCGAAACCGTTAGAGTAGGGTAGCACTGGCCCTAACTCCAGACAGAGGGACTCAGAAACATTCACTTTTGGTCTAATTAGTATTTTTCAATATATTTTTCAAACTGGTGCCAGAGAGAGAGACAGAGACAGAAAAAGAGAAAGGGGGAGGGAGATTTAGCCAGGCACAATGGAACATGCCTATTATCCAGAACTTGGGAAATTAAAGTACAAGAATTAAGAGTTTAAAGTCAGCCCAGGCTGCATAGTGAGGGCTGCATAGTGCATATTAAATAACTGAGGAAGAAGATGAAGGAGAAGGAGGAAGAGGAGAAGGAGGAGGAAGAGGATGAAGAGGAGGAGGAAGAGAAGGAGGAGGAAGAGGAGGAAGAGGAGGAAGAGGATGAAGAAGAGGAGGAAGAGGAGAAGGAAGAGGAGAAAGAAGAGGAAGAGGAAGAAGAGGAGGAAGAGGAGGAGGAGGAGGAAGAAGAAGAAGAAGAAGAAGAAGAAGAAGAAGAAGAAGAAGAAGAAGAAGAAGAAGAAGAAGAAGAAGAAGAAAAGTAAATACTTGACATAAAACATTGTTAATTTAAAGGGTATTATGATGACTTAAGAAAGATCACATAGAACAACAAATTTATAAAAATGACTCTGTCCATGGGCTTTGGTGCTGGGTCAGAGTTCTCACTGGGTGGGAGGCTGAGTGGACACCTTCTATTCCAAGCAACCCTTTTCTGCCTCCATAAGCCAAATGATTCCTTTCAAATATGCTGGGGGACTGTCATACAGACATTCACAAAGAAACGCAAGAATCTTTGAAAGCTGGAAGATTTTAGCATCTATTCACAGCCACATGCTCACATGCCCAAAATACCCACAGCATTACTTGATTAAGGGGGCGTTGCAGAAGCAAAACAATTCCAAACAAAGTCGCTTGACGCAGGAAGTCCCAGTTGGTCCAGCTCCTATTTAGAACCCTGTGACTGAGCTTCTGAGCCAGGATGAAGCCCAAGGAACTGCGCAAGTCAGAGCAGCAGATGTGTCTGTCTGAGCAGCATTCACAGAGCCACCCGTGAGCTGATTGTCCCCTAATAGCTGTGATATCACTGTGGAGCCAGCTGGAAAAAAATAGCAAAGGGAAATTTAGAAAAACTGTGCAGTAGTTACGTTTTGAATTCTGGAGGAATTGTCTGACTAAAGATTCTGCTGTATCCATTATACAAGTCAAATGCTTGAATGAAAGCAAAGATCTTAAAGGGCATTTAAAGACTGCAAACGAAATTACCAGTTTATTTTTAATTTTTCAAGTTTCCTGAAGGTTTTCTGGAATCTATTAATATTTCACATATGAAGAGAAGAAATTCAAGGTCTGTAAAAACCAGCTTTGGAATTAGCCAAATGAAGCTTCCAGGAAGACACCAAGACTGGTGTGCCTGTTAGCTGCACGACCAGCTCATGGACCCGAGTTAGTGCAGCTACCTATAGAATTGCTCTCAAGCACAGTGGAAGTAGGAAGCACCTGCTTGTCATTCTCCAGGTATGCCGAGTGACATGTCAGGTAACACTTCAACTCAAATTGGTAATAAGTTAGTCCTTGAAGTCATCAGCCACTGCCACACTGTGGCCATCCCTGTGCTAGGTGAGGCTGAACCCTGCCTTGAATATGTGATTTAAGTTATGAGCAATGACGTAGGCAGACCTTGTGTTGGTTCAAGATTTTCCACTATGTCCTTTGTGCAGGTGACTTCTTTTTGGCATTTCCTTCTCTAGCATAATATGAAATTAAGTATAAACATGATGTCCCAGGTGCCGTAGCTCCTGGAGCCTCTTCTCTATACACAGAGTGGCAAGTAAGAGTGAAGACAAAAGCTTCTGCTTGCCATGTGCCTTTCCCTGCTGCCAATAAGTTTTTGGCCATATCCATAGGCTTTGCAGTGGAGCAGAGGACAAAGGGGATTCTAAAACTCTCCCAATCCTATGTCTCATTTGGCTTACTACCTTTCTAATTACAGTTCTGGAATGGGCTTCCAGAATGAACATAATTGATTAGGTTGTTCATTATGTTGGAAATCAGAAACCTCAGTCACCAGGTGACTAGAGAAACCCTGTGCTACTCTGGGTTGGGGGGCGCACTCTGTGAAAGGTCACAGGCTGACTGGCCTGTGCATGTTCAATGTGTATACATAATCTGGGCAATGGAACATACTTTCTATATTTATCATGAGCTTTTTTCCTTAGTGATTGAGCCATCATGTGAACATAAGCATTTTCTTCTTCTTTTGCACCCCCCTACTAAGCCATCATTTTCCTCATATGCATTTAGTTTTTATAAAACAAAAGCACAATTCCACCCTTTTTGTGTTTCTCTGTCATCACAACATGGCGGGGGGGAGGGGCTCTAAATACAGAGAGACAGGAGGAATGGCTCCCAATGTGTTCACCCAGCCTTGCATACTACTTATTATTTCAGACACTGAAATTGTAACTATGAATTTAAAAACATTTCCATATGTCTGGCAATATTAAGATTGACAAATGTTTAAGGAGAAAAATTTCAAACTTAGGACAGTACATGAAGATGGTTCATATCTTTAACATCATGACAATGTTTAGAGAATGATAATATCAGCTAAATCACTTATTATAAAACAAAGAAGTCCACAACAGAGTAAGTATTTGTGATATTCTTTCAAGACCTGGGACTGGTAAGACTGACATTATGTCCTTGGAGACACAAGCCACGAAGAAGCGAAGGCTCTTGCAGCCTCTGGTCCAGCAAACACAGGTTATTGTCATAGTCAGCTGAAGTGCACAAGAAGATGAACAGACTGAAAACCAAAACTTTCCTCAGGCTTTTCAGGAAACCAAGGTTACGTATGGGCCGACTGTCACCCTGGAAACTGAGGAGATGAATTGGAAAAGGCAGGTTAGCCATTGTACAAAGGAGCAAAAGTTTCTAATGTCAGCAGATTAGGAACATGTTCAGCGATTTTTGTCTCTTGACAAAAATCCTTCAGGACCAGTCAGGTAGTCTACCAGGTTCTCTGATGCAGGACAGCAGAAGCAAGAAAGAAAGGTGGCAGCCCTAAAGCCTGTCAGCCTCATTGGCCAAGGAGCCTTATCTCTTGGAGAAGAAAAGCTCACCACTCCTACATACCTTTGTGTCTATTTTCAGAGAAAGGAGCCAGGGGCACTAGTGAAGGTCATTGGTTGTTGAGATCTTTGTGATTGCATATTAATTTTAAGATTTTTCCATTGTTGTGAAAGATGACAAAGGGATTTTCTTAGGGGATTCTATATAGTAAAGATATTTAGCAATATTAATTATTCTACCTCACGAGCTCAGGATATCTGTATTTTATCTATGCCTTGACTTCTTTTACCAGTATCTTATAAATTTTAGTGTAAAAATTTCAAGTTAAATTTATCCCATCTGTTTTATTTGGTGTAGCTATTGTAAATGAGTTTCTTCTCTTAATTTATTTTTTCAGCTACTTTGCTATCATTAGTGTATATATAAATGCTACCATTTGACAAAGATTAAGAATTATTAGATCAGGAATTTAAAACAACAATCAATATATTAAGGGATCTAATGGGAAAGTGAGCAATATACAATAACAGATGCTAATGCAAGGAGCAAGATGGGAAGCAGAAAGTGAAGTGGGTTGGGCATTCAGAGGAGATACTGGGGCAAACTACATGTGGGCTCAAGGCTGTAACAACCACACAGCCATGTTACATCAAGACATTGTGCGCATGAGACCACTTTAAATCAGACGGGACCCACATGGCTGGCTGAGATGAGCATTTACTGTTCTCTGCTTCATTACAGGAGCATCTGCAAATTACCAGCATGGGAATCCTGGTTACTCCATCATGTATCAGACACTATGACATATCTGTAAATACCACTCACAGAGAGATAAGAGGAGTAAATCTAATATATAGAAGATCTTGAACTATATGTGGAATCCTCCACCTTAACTCATGAATAATCCTGCTTTCCACTCATTTTTTTCTATAAGATACTATTGAAAAACCTACCCTGAACTTCTTTCCATGGAGATGCACACACTCCTTCTTTCACCTTACAATAGCATTTCCTCTCAATTATTTACTGTGTCTGGTCTCCGAATTCTTTCTCTAATAGCAACAAAACCCTAGAAACACTGGACAGAGGGTTTACCACACTCTATCTCCAAGGCTTCCTCGACTTTCAACAACAGCAATGAAGAGCTGAAAGGAGGTGTCAGGAACTACCTGTAACAGAAATGGAGACCCTCACAGTGTCTTTTAAGCACATTGCACATGGCTGAGAAAGGAACCATGGACTTCGGGACATGCCTGTAACTTCCAAACCACAGCTTTAGGAATTCAAAAACAGGATAATAAGAACCAAAACTCTACAGCATAAGATTCAGAGTTAAGTTTCAGGATACCAAAGACAAATAGAAAGCTTTGAAAGTGCCCAGAAATGGATTGTAACCTACAAAAGAACAAGAATAATAATTGCATCTACCTTCTGCTGATAAGACACACAGGTAGAGTGAAGCAAGATATATTTACAATGATGAAAGAGACATAAAAACCACCAGTCTAGAATTCTATCCTGTCTTAGTCAGGGTTTGTATTCCTTCTCAAAACATCATGACCAAGACACAAGTTGTCGAGGAAAGATTTATTTAGCTTACACTTCTACATTGCTGTTCATCACCGAAGGAAGTCAGGACAGAAATTCCCACAGGGCAGGAACTTGGAGGCAGAAGCTGATGCAGGTGATTATGGAGGGGTGTTACTTACTGGCTTGCCTTCCCTGGATTGCTCAGCTTGTTTTCTTATAGAACTCAAGACTACCAGCCCAGGGATGGCACTGCCCACAATAGGCCCTCCCCCTTGATCACTAATTGAGAAAATGCCTTACAGCTGGATCTCATGGAGGCATTTCCTCAAGGGAGGGCCCTTTCTCTGTGACAATTCCAGCTTGTGTCAAGTTGACACACAAAGCCAGCCCGTACATGACCCTAGTAAAACTGTCCTTTAAACATAAAAAGATAAGAAAGATTTTCTCAAATGGAATTAAATGGATTTGGTGTCTAGAGATATTTCTGGTGTTGAGTGCTTCAGAGAGAAATAGAACAACATAGGTCTGAATCTCATACTATGTAAAGTAAGACTCTTAAAGGGGGAAATAATGAAAGGGAATTTTATGCAGTGAAACTATTCTGCCTGATACTGGATGGTAGATATATGACATTGTGCATCAGTCATGATAGGGTTGTGATCTCTAACAAAAACTCTTTAGTTCCCACACTTGGGAAGCAGAAGCAGAAGGATTTCTGTGAATCTGAGGCCTGTCTGCTCTACAGAGCAAGTTCTATGAGAGCTAAGGCTACACATGGAAACCCTGTCCTGAAAACCAAGGTGTGTGTGTGTGTGTGTGTGTGTGTGTGTGTGTGTGTGTGCTCTAAAAGTAAAACCTATAACTCTTTTTAAAAAACCATCTACAATACATAAGGACTTCAGTGTATTTTATTTATGTATTATTCTCAAGGATAATTTATATCAGATGATCTTTGTCCTGGGAACTCCAGGATATTATAAATATTCCTGTGTCTCAGAGAGAAATCCCTGTCTTGTGTGCTCCATGGCTCTGGCCTGCCAATGCTCAACATGTCTGCAGACACATGTGTATGTGTGTTGAAGATTCAGAACCTTGAGAGAGTGAATTATGTAATATGTCAGAGAGCTCTTGCTGCAGAATAACAATAGGGCAGTTTTCAAAAAATATCATAATATCCACGTGGAAGCACTTCATCTTCATTGAATTACATTTAAATATCTCTGCTATTCAGGGAGTGGCCAAGGGGGTCTGGTGAAACATTTGGTGATTATTAGGCTTTGGGAGCTAAATTATAAATTTGGCTTCATCACTAGTGAAAATGACAGATGGGCTTAGATACATATGTCCTTGCTACCCACATTGAACTGCTACAGACTTAGCAAAAATCATAAACTACAAAAATTGCTTTTAGCATAATAAAGCCTGATTACATATGCAAATGGACTCAGGCTGCTTCATCTACACCGGGAATATGAAGGATAAGTAATACCCTCATAGGAAACAGAGAGATCTAGGATGGTACTTTTCAGACTGTGATGTGGAATCCCTGAGGAAAACTGTAGAACTTGGAGCTCAAGTCTCTGTGGCTTTCCTCCTATTGTTGCAAGCAGCTCCCTGGCTTTTCAGGACTGTTCCCTGGGAAGTCCTGTCCCAAAGCAGAGACACAGAATATCATCTCAAGGATTTCACCTGTGAACAATACATCAGGCTCAAGATCAGTTTCAGAGTTGGGTGGAAGTTGGCACAGTGGCTTTTGACCCCAGGCTCTCCTTTGTTGCCACGACAACAAGCTCCATGACTGAAACACATGTGTCTGTCTCCTACATCTGCTTCTTTCTCATCTCTTGAAAACATCTGGAAAGCATTACTATGGTACCTAACATGTGCGCAGAACTCTGCATACCTGGAAGTATGTACATCCATGTGCTCCATAAAGGTACAGACGACAGGGGCAATTATCTACAGAGTCTGCCTTTTAGCAGCCATAGAGAAAAGGACTGAAAATGATTGAGTAAATCACATTCTTTTGCTAATAGGAAAAAAAAAAAAACAGAGATACTTCACGTTTCTCTTCCTGATAATACAAAGGATTATTTCAACTGTAGTTTTAGTCTCAGACTCCTACAGAAACCTACATTTAATCTTTTAGCCACTGTGCTTGTAAGTGACCTGCAATTTGAACCTCATTACATACACACATTCAATAAATATCAGCTTCTAATATACCAGCTTATCCCTAGAGGTTCTTATTCTCACTATAGTTGACCATGATCACAACCCTACTAAACAGGAAGACCCTTTTTACCACTGTGTCCTGTGAACACAAGCTGGTGACAAATTGTGAAGGCAACAGAGCTGACTATAAAGAGAAGTCACTGGTGTTTGAGGTATCAACATATGTTCTACCTGCTGCTTGGTGCCCTGGGAAGCCAGTGGGACTCACTCTGAGCAGCCCATGGGAACCCTTGTTTTCATGAACCCAAGCCATCCTCACTTCTGAGCCCATGTAGGCCACCTGCTTCTTCTGATGTTCACTGCAGATTGGGCCAACCGTTCCTTCTAGGCCTCAGTTTTACAACATGGTCTGTCTCTGCAAGCAGACACAGGAAGATTCCTGGAGATGCTCTTTCAGATCACCATTCCATCACACATTAGGCTCAGGTCATCTCAGCTGCTCCAGGGGAATGGAAAGTTGGAGCATTCTGGAGAAAGTCAAGACCTTGAAACTGTATCCCGATTCTCATCACACTGGAAACTAGTTTTTTGACAGAGCACTGCATGGAATGTGAGTAAGTGGTTGTTCCTTAGAGCAAAATGGAGTCAGAAGAGCCATTTTAGCACTTTGGATTTTATTATTATCATTATTTTAGCTCTATGCCACTTAGCTTATAAATATGAAAACAGAAAAAAAAAATGAGAGTGTTGTACACTGCCAGAAGATGCAGTTAACACAGAAAGAAATGCACAGAATGGTACTAAAGGGAGAACAAGAAAATGTAGGTGTTAGGGTCATTGTCCCAGCCCAGTCAGCTAAAGATGAAAGCTGTCCTGACCTTCATATCCCTCAAACAGAACACAATACAACTTCTCTTTCCAACATCTCTGCTACACTTATGCTAGTGGTTTGACTCACTTCTTCAGCCATTTGTTCAGGGGTTAGGGTGATGCTAAGGATACATTCATTTTCCAAGTGTTTGTTGGGAACTTGCCATATATGAAGCGGGTCCCAGTGCTGAGGAAGGCTACCATGAAGGTCCTCACCTTCTCAAGGAAGCTACATGGAGCTGGAGTTGAGAGGGATGTCAGACACAGTAACTGCCACATAATAGCAGGAAAGCCAATGTATTTTTCTAATCAATTCTCCTGATTTAGTTTTGGCAGGCAACAGGACCCCGTTCTTACTGTGCAATACAAAAATCACAAAGCTTTAATTCCAAGGCTTGCTTTGGAGTTATTGAGTGTGGCTGTGTTATAGAAATTGTGGGGAAATCACTAAGCTGTCTGCAGAAGGCCACACAAAGCAGCTCCAGCCTGTGGGCTGTATTGATGGCCCCATGGGGGCAAGAAAGAATTAAAGAAAGAATACATCATGTGTCAACACACCTACCAGGAGTTTAGAAATTACTGCCATGAGATGATTTTTTTTTCTTTTCAAGGTGACTATTGCAGCAGCTCCACGATGGAAGGAGTATAGTGGGGGTTTGGGGCATGAATAACGATATTTTACAAACTCCACAGTTAATTACCTTTGTGTTTAGGGGACACCCTTGTGCAAAAGTCTGTACTAGGAGGCATACAAACACAACCAGAACTACTGTGAGCAAGCTCCAGGGGCCTCATAACCTTTCTAGGAAGCTGGGTTATAGAGCATAATTACAGCAGGGTGTACAGTCTGACCTCAGTGGGTCACCTAGTGTCCTGACACTTCCAATTAGCGAGATCTGGCCTTTATTCAGTGGCATTCAGGATCACTGTATTAAAAAAAATATATAACATTTTGAGGCAAAACAATTTGGAAACTTGTGAATGGAAATTGGTGAAAAGGTGGTGAGACTAGAATCCCAGGTTAATATGAACAGAACAGAAATAGCGTAAGTTACAACTTGATTGTAGCAATGCTCCAAGAATTATTTTATTGGCTCGTCATATGATACCTATGAGGAGGAAGTTCTTATAAACATTTAATGAAAGAAACTGGTGGAAGAGACTCAGATTTTTCTCATGGACATTCATTTATTATGTACCATTATACAAGCCTAGATCTTTTGCAAGAAAAAATGATTTTATTTATTTATTTATTTATTTATTTGCCTTTTGCTTTTTTTTTCCTTTGTACATGGAACAATGCCTTTTGACATCAATGATTAAAAACAACATTTGGTAATAAAGATAATACTTCTGAAAGTCTCATGAGACATATGCAAGTACAATGATCAGAAAGGAGGAAGATAATGAAAATCTATAAGAAAAACTATAACCCATATATCTTGGTTAATTTCCTTGTAGCTGTGACAAGATAGCTGATTTTTTAAAAAAAAGTAAGAAGGGCAAGATTATTCTGTCTCATAGTGTGAGGGTACAGCCCATCATGTTGGGGAAGGCATGGCATCTGCAGTAAGATGTAGCAGTGACGTATATCCACAGTCAGTCATTACAAAACTATCTTTCTCCTTTTTATACAGTCTGGCATTGGCACTGACAATGACAGATATTCACTCATTCAGGACATGAACAGACTGAGGCAAGGAAGGCCTGGTAGTTATGAGAGGAGGATTGCTGGAACATGGCAGGGCCTGCTTGGGATGGGGCAAGGGCTTCTGGGGACAAAGAAGGGGCTGCTGGAATGGAGCAGGAACTCCTGGGTCTGGCCAGTGCCTTGACCTGTGCATCTTGTATTGGAACCCTAATGAGGGGGCAACAGAGAGTGAAGAATGACAAATACAGGCATACAGAAAAGCTGGGGTCAAGTGGGGTGCATGCTGGGTTGGAACCACACCTACTACTCTATAACCCTGAAACTCAGCATGTTTATTACAGACAGAACAAGGGGAGGGATTAGCTAGTCTCAGTAGGAAGTGTGTGTAGGCAAGCAATCTCAAGCTGACAATTATCCAGGAGGAGGAAGCTGCAGTTGCTATTTTGGGTGCATATTGGTCACTTGTCCTCATTCAGAACCCCCATGGAAAGATTTGCCATCCTTCTGAGCCTCATCAAGGGTAAGGCTTTGCCACTCCACTGAGGCTGAGGCACTGGAGTCCTCAATGTACCTATGCCCATGTTAACAATGCGTAATCACTCACCCAGGGCTTCTACTCCCTTCATGGCAAGGGCTGCTGGGGTGGGGCAGGGGTTATTGGGAATGGGACAGAGGCTGCTAGAGACAGACTCATATGTTGTTAGATCCCATCTTCTATCAGTTTCCTAGAAGAATCAAATAATTTTGAGCGAAATGTCATGGCACATCTCAGTGGATGTTTGATTTAATTTGATTGATGGATTGATAACTGCAGATCCTATATATAGGAAACAGAGCATTGGCCTTTCAGCAAGGCCTGGCATTTCATCAAATATACCAATGTATCTTTAAAAGCCAGTTAGTTATGCGTGCTCAGACAATAAAAAAAAAGAAAGAAAGGAGAGAGGAATGAATAAAGGGAAAAAGAAGGAAAGGAAGGAAGGAGAAAGGGATGGCTGCTGATTTGAGCATAATGATGCTGGGCGGTTGTTCCTTGGTTTGTGTCTAGAGTGAGGAGGGGACAGGCTATAAAGCTTTACAATACAGAAAACCATCAAGTAGTAGGTAAGAGGAAGGTATGTGGATTACATGGTGAAAACAGGTCTACCTCCTTAATTCAGATGTATAAAATAAACACCGGGTTCCAGGATGTTGCTGGTCCAGCAGAATGCAATGCCCACCCAAACCCTGCTCTACTGAATGCATGTCTATGTGTCTGTACTTTCTTCATTCCCTTATTGCCTTAGTCTCATTGACCCCAAAGCCATGACATAAGCATAACAACTCTA
This sequence comes from Arvicanthis niloticus, assembly GCF_011762505.2. Classification (NCBI taxonomy): domain Eukaryota; kingdom Metazoa; phylum Chordata; class Mammalia; order Rodentia; family Muridae; genus Arvicanthis; species Arvicanthis niloticus. Next base: position 35,576,232 of record NC_047668.1, on the reverse strand, counting down.
CAGGACGACCTGCTGGCTGATCCAGCATTTGTGGAGCCATAATGCCTCTCTTAGGAGCATCTTAGTAACCAAGTCTGCTGTCAATAAGCAAGGACTGGCTTCCACATGCTGTTGGAAGGAGACTCACATGAGCTGACACAACACATAAGCTGCACCATATGAGGGCAGCAATGTGCTTGAGATGTAACAGAGACAACCCATGTGTATGACAGGGAGCATTTTTCTTTTCTTCTCTGGCGAACGAACTACTGGAAAATACAACCTCCCACATTGACAGAGCTTCTCCTGAGGACAGATTTCAGCTCTGTGAGTCATACGAGGCACGGAGGTGGGATCTTTGCCACTTCTGATGGTCCTCTGTTTTCAAGCTGCCCTGAGAGACACAACTCAAGTTATCAGCCATGCTATGCTGAGATGCCAAGGGGAGCATAGGAGGGGGATGGTGTTTATAGGAAAGTTCAGGTTTAATCTATTTGCATGATATTAAGTATGGCCTCATAGAAGTTGTCTCTCCAACACTTTAAGGATTCTTGGAGAATCCATGATGAATCTTTTCATTAATTCTTGTCAATTGTCACTTAAATTCCTGCTTTGGATAACTTTCCTGTTTATTTCAAAGTATGACAACTAGCCTCTTCAGTCTCCAAGTATGCCTCCTCCTGGTATCAGATCATATGGTTCTTTCTCATATTTCTGCTTTCTGCCTTTTTCCTTGGCCACATACTTATGTCACTTTAAAGAAGAGTGGCTCTACAAGACAGATGTCATTGAAAATAAAAGGAAAACTGGTAAATAAAATAAAAATCCTTACAAGGGAGTCCTACTGGTTAGTAAGCTGACAATAAGAAAAACAGAAGCATGTTTCTTTTTATGTATTTTTTCCTTTTCTGATCTGGATATTACTATAGATATCCAAACAGTTGCTTTTAACCTTTATTGTTTTTTTTATCTCATTGTAAGTATAATTAACTAGGTTTTCTGCAGTGTTCTTTGGAAGACTGTGCCTGCCATAATAAAAGTAGGGCATTTTAGCTGTGGGTATGGCTGATGTGGGTGAAGACTAAGCAGTAACATGTAGGGGTTCCTGCTCCACTCTGGGCATTGATAATCTAGAAGAAAGACAGACTATGAATGCAGAGCCAGCAGAGAAACATGCTTTCCTCCATTCAGTGCCATTAAATAATTATTTAATCTCTGTGTGCCTCTAAGTCTCCAAGTGGAAGGAGGCTTGGCAAGATTCACAGGGTTGACGGTCAAGGATGATGAACAAACATGTATAAAGATTGTGTGGAATAATGGCCTTCATCACCATAGCTGAAACTTAAGATCTATCTGATTGTAAACTATTTTAATGTAATTTTTTATTTTGTTTCTGGAGTGCATACATAGCTAAATCATAAGCATATAATAAGCAGAGGAGCCTGAGCTGATCTCAGAGCACTCACAGCTGAGGACAATAATGACACAAGACACAGCATAACCTGTGGCCCAGTGGAGACTGGCTGCAAACTGGTCACACCACAGGAACAAACACACGCTGTGGGAGAGACGACCATGCAGAAGAACGCTAGAGATGCTTGCTACTTAAATGAGCCAGAGCACACCCTGTGGGCCACCTGACACTGGGGAGCACCTTATCTTGATGTGCTTAGCACAAGCAAGTGCCAAGTGGACAATTCTCAACTGCAACAGAGGGGACAAAATCAATTTTTAAAAAAATCCCAGGAAAAGGATGAGGAAATGGCTCAGTGGGTAAGGTGTTTGATGCATAAGCCTGACAATCTAATTTTAGATGCCTCAACACACATTAAAGGTGTAAAAAAGCCAGGCAGGGCAACACATTTTTGTAACCCCTGTGTCATAGAAAATGGGAAACAGATGGAAGTATTATTAGAAGTTCATGGGCCAGTTAGCCTAGAGTATGCAAGTGAGGAATGACGAAAGTCCCTTTTCAAACAAGGTGGACAGTGAAGGCTAATACCAGACTTGGTCCTCTTGTATTTATTCATGATCCATATCTTCCACAAATCAGCACTCACACACATAAACACACACACACACATATACAGACACACACATACAAACATACACACACACACACACACACACACATATATATATATACACATATCATAGAATGCAGAGACAGTACCCCTCTGCCCTTTCTCTTCCCCCCTCCTCTGTTATCTCAACACCTTGGGGCAGAAGCATGTAGGGGAATAGAAAACAATATAACTTTAAGTGGTTTCATTTGCAGTATCTTTAGCTGAAGGGTATCCTACTGACCCTTCTTCCATGAAACCTTCCCCATGTCTAGCATCCATTCCACCAACCCCTCTTGCTGGCAACTCTCAGGAAGTTCCTCTTTGGGTTATTTCCAGTTGGCTCAGAATAATTCCATTCTCCATCACAAATCACACATCACCCACCACCTGCTAATTCCTATATAAATTGTCTGTATGTAGAATTAAATGCTGACTCTACCAAAGGAAATTACCCATGTTTACTGACTTTTTCAAAATGTTATTACCTTTTATTTATTCATTTTGTGTATGCAAGGAAATGTTTGCACACACAGAGGTGTGTGTGTGTGTGTGTGTGTGTGTGTGTGTGTGTGTGTACCTGTGACATGGTATGCTTGTCGAAAGCAGAAGATAGCTTTTGAGTCTTGGTTCTCTTTTTCCACTGTGTGTATCCCGGTCTTAAACTCAGATCATCAGCCTTGGTAGAAAACACCTTTACACAGAGTCACCTCCAGCATTCCGAGCTTTCTAGAGTGACTTTTGAAAAATGACAAACTTTGTAGTTAGTACGTGGGCATTTTGTCCACACACGCACCTGCACCACGTGTATGCTCATATGCAGCCATGTATATGCATATACATGTATACACAGAGATATGCACACACATGTATGCACACATAGCCTTACAATGCATACATGTCTATATGCATGTGTATGCACACACAAGTATACAAACATACATGTGCATATGTGTCCACACCAAATGTATACATAAAGCTTACTAAAGATCAAACCCATTCCCCCTCTTCTTTTAATAACATAATAGTAAAGATAATATCATAATGGACTCCTTTACAAAAAAAATTAAGATTGTAGGTCCAGCAAAATAATAGAGATACCTTGAATACCTGCTGTTGTTCTTTCCACTTCATGGGGCTCGGATCCTGGGCCCCAGAATCTGCTGAAGGTATGCAAATGGTCAGGTCCCATTCTCTGTGGTCTCCATACTATCAGAACCACACTATTACAGGATGGCAGAGGTAGGTAAACAGAACCAGCATAATTCAGCTGTGTAGCTGAGCTGAGGCTTAGAACCCAACTTCTTAGGCAACAGACCAATTTAAATGAGGCCTTGTATCATGGGATCACTTATGCAACACATGCAGATTGGCTTTGTTTTAGGTGAGTGGTGTGTTGGCCTCACTGAGTATGATCCATTAGTCTTTCTAGATAAGGAATGGATCACTGCAAACATATTCCATACTGACCTGAATGAAGATAATACTCTGTTAGAGCCTCTGACCACACATGCCTGCTCTCAGATCAGCTTTCCCAGGGATGCTCCCAGAAGTTCTGGGCATTTGGTACCCAGATGTTAGGATACTTTTCTATTTACAAGTTGGGAGGAGCAGATGGAAATCTTTCTAAAGAAATCTCTCCAAGCTTGTTAGGGAAAAAAACTGAGCAGCTTTTGCAAGTTCTCATTTAAAAGGATTTTTAACACAGCCATATTCCTGGTACAGGAGGTAGCTGGGAAGACACTGGTCCCTTAGGAACTAAGCAGTTGAATCTGAGGAGCTTACTCACTGAGTCACCCACCATGTCAAGTCATCATTGAGTGCTCTCAAAACCTTGAGTAATTCTTGAAAAATGTGATGGCTTTGGACTTGAACTTTACTTGCCAAATATCTTCTTCATTCGTATCCTCATCCAAGCTACTGAGAATCACTCTCAGAACTACTTGCTTGTAGAACGGCAGGTTAGGTGAGGAGATGCAGTTCCATGGGGAAACAGATGGACCTCCAGGAAGTAAAGTTGGATAGTTAGAAGAAGAAGGGCTCTAACTCAAAGGAGGCATATTTGGACCTCAGAAAGTGATGAAGTCTCAGTGACCTACTGATGCTAGACTCTTCTCATCAACATCCAGAAGAAAGAGGGGGCAAACCATGAAGACTGGCTGCTGTTCAGTCATTCCTTTATATATAGACTTTTCTTATTAAAAAATTGTCTTTTAGTTATTACCTGTAAAGTTAACCCATGGAATTCTTTTAAAGCTAAAAATACTGATATTTTTGTTTATTTCATAAAATCCTAGTATTTTTCTGTCTTCCTTGTCCTGTTTCCAAAGCTAATTAGAGGGCCAGTTTTTTTCTAATCCAGTCCCGAATCCAAGTTACTCATTGAAGAAAAGGAATCACATTTAAATTTTTTTTCCTTCAGCTGAGGTAGGTGAAGGGAAGACTTACCCCCAAAATATCTCAGAAGAAGGCCAGCAAAGCATGTGACAAACAAGGTCACAACCATATCTGAAGGCTTTAGGATAACCCACAGCAGTGGTCATAAATCAGAGAGGCAGCAAAGCACAAGGAGCAATTCAGAGAGAATTACCGAGATAAGGACATGGTAGAACAGCAACTGACAAATGCTGAGTCTGTATCCCGAGACCCAACTATACTTGGAATTGGAATTCAAAAATGTGAATTCAGAGTTGGTGAGAGACAACCTAGGGATCTAACCTGGGCTCGTCAGGCATGTGGTATGGTGAACGAGACCCAATTAAGTCACAGAGAGACTGAGAGCCGAAGCTAGCCAGCCTCTTAGCCGTCCTGATACCAGGGAAAGGTGAAGGACTGAAAACAAAATGGTCAGGAAGTAAGATGACCAAGGAATGAAAGAATGGTCTTGGAAAACAACTGTGTGGCTCACAGTGATGCTATCAATGTGGGCAAGCACAGGTTCCCGGACCCACTGCATTTAGTTTTCTAAGGCTCTCTATAAGACTGACAACTGGTTTTGGTGAATGTTGTGGTAGGTGAAGAGAGATTGCCCCGCCTCATTTATTTTTTTCTTGGAGAACTTCCTGGTCAGTACTAGCTTGAGTTCTCCATGTTTGAGGTCTCAAGTATGTGATATCAGTACTAGAAGGTGCTCTACACACTACCATCAATCTGAACCAGATGTGAACCTTGAAAATTACAATATAGACAAGCTTGACAAGACATGTCCACTGTTGCAACAGTAGCAGAAATGACATAAGAGTAATCAAACACCCTCTAATTGAGCTTAAGGCATGCTCCTCCAGATAAAACCCATACTCGTTACTTATTAGAGCCCAAACTCCTGTATTTAGACAGGTCAGATAACTTAGGGGAGAATCTACTACTATTATGCTGCTAAATAAATATACTATCAAATTGACTTCTAATGACTTACTGTTACGCCCATGGACTAATTCATCTCTCAACTCTCATCTGAGAAGCTTCTATTTTCAGTAGATATGATTAACACAGAGATCTACAACTGGCCAAAATACAAAGAATGAGAGACTATATAGCCTTAAAGGATATATCTCTACATATACACTTATATGTATGTATATGTACATGTATATGTGTGTATATTTGTTTTTGCAAGGTTAGGAATTAATTGCAGAAGAAGAGGCAGAAAGAGTATAAAAACCAGAGCTGGTGGTTAACTACAAGGAACTATCTGAACACAGAAGAGCAGGTATATATGTGTATGTGTGAATTTGTGTATATGTATGTATGTATATATATATATATATATATATATATATATATATATATATATGTGTGTGTGTGTGTGTGTGTGTGTGTGTGTGTGTGTATGTGCATGTGTGCATGTGTGTATGTGTACATGTGTACATATGTATATGTGTATATGTGTATATGTGTATATGTACACAGCAACTGCCATAGCATACACAAAACCTGTGCAAGTCCAAGCCAGACCAAACCCCAGCATAGAGAGTGCATTGGGTACACACTCCCAACTCCAACCATGATACAAATGGTAATTATTAGCTTCTGGGAAAGGGGAAGATAATTTTTATAAGATTGTATCCCCTGTTAAGTTGGCAACTCTCCAGTGGAACATTTGGGCAAAAGAAGACCTTTTGAAGAAGGTCTCAAAAGCTTTTAAAAGGGCACAAAGTTGTGTGGGTAGAGAATGGAAGGTAGATGTAAGAATAGCTAGAGAAATGTTTATGCTCAAAAAACAAACTCACAAAGAACTAATCAAGAACAATAAATTAAAATAAAAAGAGGTGCCTGAGCAAGCCAGGAGAAGCAAGCCAGCAAGCACTGTTCCTCCATAGTCTCAGGCTCAGTTTCTGCTTCCAGGTTCCTTCCTTGAGCTCCTGCACTGCATTCCTTTGACAATGGACTCATAAAGTGAAAATAAACCCATTCCTCTCCAAATTGGTTTTTCGTCATAGTGTTTATCACAGTAACAAAATGCAAACTGGGATACCCAACCTCCATAAGACTCTTGGGATTTCTAGTCCTAAATCAAAAAGGCACAGCTTACTGTTTCTTCTGTTCAGCTGCTAGAAACAAACACAAAGCTAAGGTCAAACTTTCTGTGAAACAATTTGGCCAGGCTCAGCCATGTTAGGTGGTGCTAGGGTTCCAGAGCATAAGGTGGCAACCCAGGCAAGATGTCGTCAAGTCGGAAAGGAGACCGGAGGCACAGGCATGTTTCTCAACTTCTTCTGGGTTTTGTTTGTTTTGGTTTGGATTGTTGTTGTTGTTGTTGTTGTTGTTGTTTTGTTTTGTTTATTTTCCTGATTTCTTACACTACATCCTATCATGGTCTATAACATCATGCCCCCTCCACACATAGAAAGGTGGCTCGGCTCCTGACAATGCACACCTCTGAATGATGAGTCTGAAGGGTCATGGCCATACCCTGCTGTCACAGTTTCTCTGGTAAACATTCAGATCCTATGCTTTTCCTCCATGGGAACCTTCACATACTCATTTTCAAATGCTAATTACATCCGCTGCATTTCTTTTTATCTACCGTGTAATCATCGTCATTATGTATGAACTTCTTGGGGTCTGGAAGAGAAGTACCCGCATTTTAAACTACATCAAAACCAAAGGTGTCAAGTGCTAAGAAAGAATGGGGAAAGGATCCGCCAAGGCAGTCAGATAAATATTCCTCTACAAGATCCAGCTGTAGGCAGCCTGTAGGGCACTTCCTTAGTGATTGATAGGGGAGGGCCCAACCCATTGTGAGTGGTGCCAACCTGCTGGTCCTGGGTTCTGTATATAAGCAGGCTGAGCAAGCCTTATGGAGCAAACCAGTAAGCAGCATCCCTTCACAGCCTCTGCATCAGTCCCTACCTCCAGGTTTCTGCCCTGCTTAAGATCCTGCCCTGACTCCATCCAGTGATGAACAATGCTGTGAAAGCATTAGCCAGATAAACCCTTTCCTCCTCAGTTTGCTTTTGGTTGTGGTTATTTCATCAGAGCAACTAACTAAGATGCTGCCGAAGCCCAGGCATGGAGTGAGAGCCCACAAAGGAATTACATAAGGTCAAGCTCAGGATCATGAGTGCTTGATGAGGCAGGTAGTTTGGGTGGGTGGATAGACTGGTTAGTGAAACGGCATGACATTGCCAAAGAACTGAGCCTGCCTACAGGCTGCTACCCACAGCAGTTTTTAGCTAATGCGTAGAAGCCCCATTTTTCCATACCAACAAAACTAGTTAAGTTAGGAAGAGATTCTTTAGAAGAGGGAGTTTAAAGCTAGAGCCACCCTGAGGTAAGGTAGCAACCTGTTCCTGAGTAGTCATGGGACATCGATAAAAGGAATGTCTCCAAGACATGGTGAACATGGGAGATAAGACTGGCACACAAAGCCAGCAGAGAGCTTGGTGGCTCCAAAGTTGCATCCTCTGTGGAATGTACAGATCTGACAAAATAGGGTGAGGGACAGGTGAGGCCCCCATCACCAGGATCCCTATGTCCCTGTCACTCAAATATAGCCTCTGAGGCCAGGAGGAGGCTCCCAGTAGAACAATATTGGAATGCCTCCCAAGATGACCATGTCCGAAATGGACCTGTGTGAAGGAGGAGATCAAGAGTCATGTGAGAGTAGGTGGGATATGGAAAGGCCTAAAGCCCAGGTGTTTCAAATTCAACGGGGGTGGGCTCAGTGAGGGAAAATCAAACTCATGGAGGGGCAATAGTAGCAGAAGGATCATTTCAATGAATACGGCAGCATGAGCAGAGATGGAGGACTAGAAAACTCAGGTAGTACTGGGGGTTCGACAGGAAATTCAGTGTGACTGCATTAAAGCTCTACACAGGGTTACAAAGTAAAACACAAAATAGAAGACTATGGTGACACTTGAACAGGACACCATGCCAAAGAGGAGAATGAGTTCAAATCATGCAGGAGGCTTACAGAGATGCTGGATACAGGTAGACAGGAGAACAGGCACACAGCCACCCTTAAGTGCTCACACGTCCACGGCCAAGGGCTCTTACTCTTGAGGTCTTTCTCTGAAATTAGTGCACAGCAGACAGAGGGCTGTGGGGGAAGCTAGGCGGAGTCTTTGTGTGTGAAAACCAGGGAAGGGGCCCACGACTCTTAGAGCACCCGCAGCCCATAGGGATGAGTGAGCCAAACCAGGGTGAACATAACTCTTAGAAACAAATAAATGTGTTGAGTGTCAGGTCCTCAGTTAAACTTGAAGTTTTGAGCAACAAATGATTTCTTAGTATAATTTCCCCCTAATCTCCCCCCATGCAATAGTTTGCCACAGTTAAACAAAAATTACTTGCTAGATATCTGAAATTAAAATTTAACTATTTTGTATTTTCCTTGGTAAAACCTGGCAACTCTACTTAAACAAAAAAAAAAAATCTAAGAGCAGAAGTAAAATTAAAATCATCAAAAAAAATTAGAAAATGACTGAGTGGTATTCCAAGACAAAAGGGAGGGGGGATAAATAGAAAATGTGAGAAAACTAGAAGCCTAATCATTTCAATATTTGAATAACAATCCCTAGAAGGAAAGAACAAAGAAACTCTACAGTGGGAAACAAAGTATCTTGAGGAAAAAAAAAATTGAGGAGAGATGGGTTAGCAGTTATGAGCACTGGCTGCTCTTCAAGAGGCCCTGATACAAATTTCCAGCACCAACATGGCAGCTCATGACAGTTTCTAGCTCAAGTTCCAGAGACCCGATGCCTCTTCTGCCCTCCAGGGCACTACATGCAAGAGAGGTATAGACATACGTGTTTGCAAAATACTACATGAATAAAATATTTTTTTAAGGAATAAAACAATAAAATAAAATCTTGAATTTTCTAGACTCAAGGTCCTGGCAATGTCTTTTATAGAACAGAAAGATGGTGGACCAGAGAAACTCACCATGGCATTCAAAGACAAAGTAAAGGAAGATGGTTTTAAATTCCCCAAAGGAGAGCAACAAGGAATACGAGTGGTGATGGAGGCAGAGCGGTGCTGGACCTCAGTGCAGACAGAGTCATGGAGAGCCTAGGGCAAACCCAGAGCTGTTCTCCTGGGTCTCCAGGAAGTGACGTGCTGTACCACAGCTACCGCCCAGAGCACACCAAACCTGTCTTGAAAATGCTACTATCTACTATTCAACATATACTATTCAACGTAGAGTTTCTGAATCAGCTTTTCAGGTTCCACTAAAACCACACAAGAGACTTGATATTTTTAATTGAGCTAATGTTGTAATTTTAATTGTGGGTTAATTTGGAAAGAAATGTCAGCTTTGAAATAATAACCTACTCTCCATGAGGTGCTTCTTTCACTTATGCTTATGGTTTACCAAGCTTATAATTTTGTACAACTGTATGCCTTGCATGGTTCTTGCTAAGGTGACTTCATCCAACTCTTTGGGGGGGGGGAATATTTGTATTTGTAGCCTTCACAATTCAAATGGAAAATTACTTGTCTGGTCATCTCTCACTTGTCACCTTGCAGGCATGCCTGGATATATTTCTTTGGCTGGCTGAAACACAAATTTACTGTTCTGTTCATCTTCTTACTGGGTAAGTTTCTCCTGCATGCCTCACACGAAGTCCTGCCTGGTAGCCAACATAGAGAGGGAACAAGAGGTTTCCTTCTTCAGTCTATAAACGTCTATGTTTGCCTCTATTCCCATTTGAAATGTGCACATTCAGCCACAGAGATGTCTCCCTTTTTCAGGAGTCTGCTGTCTTGGCAGACAACAGAATCTCCAGGAGGGCGAAGGTGTTCAGTCCTCAGCACTTGACCACACACTATGCCAATTAAACAGTTTCTCCAGGTGGGACTTGGCCATAGCAATGTGCAGTACTTCACAGGTGAGCCACTGTCTGACCCATGACACTTAGGTGTGATCTCCCAACCAGCAGCAGCGGGTCCCACAGGAGCTTGTTAAATACACTGTTCTAACCACAATCCAGCCTTCTCACAAATCCAAATGTACACTCAGGCAGAAATCTGCATGCACATTACTGATGGTGGAACACACTCTAGAATCTAAATCACGAATCGTGGCTGCAGGCTCCAAGAATGTAGGGAGGGTGGTTTCATGTCAAGAAAGGGGCTTTCCTATCCAACACAGAATACTGACTGTGTGGTGCTGCTATTGCTTCCACCCTGACTGCAGCCTCAGACGATACCTGCTGCCAAGCCACTGAAAGACCTAGAGACTGCTCTGCTTCCAGACTTTCCAGCGAGGAACTTGGCTTTCAGTTTTCTCTGGTATTAGTTCTATACATCCTTCCATTTTCCTGTTTATACTCTCAGGCTTACAATTCATTGCTCATCCTCTCTTCACTGTGAGTTTTATTCCTTCATTGTCATTTTGTGGGATTTGATAAGGCATATACTTATTTGTCGATAATGAGTCTGAAATTGTATGCACCTTGAAAACCTATGTGACAGCCACTCAAAAGCACCTGGGGCTTATTAATTATGTTTGCTTTCAAGACATATTTTGTTGTATGTCCTCTCTTTTTTGGATTTAAGCTCCTATTCTTGCTAAATGTGATGCATTTTGGTTTATTTGGTTTTCTTTTCATAAAGAAATGTTTCAGATCATTGCAGATTTACATGCTGATAATTAGACACTCTAAGAGACCTGCTAGGTCCTCACCCAGTGAGTCACAGTAAGGGATCATAGCAATGATCTTGACTTGACAGAGCCAACAACAGCTTCACTTCACCGAGATGATTCCCTAGAAAACCACTGGTCTGCAAGCCATTGTATAATATATATATATATATATATATATATATATATATATATATATATAACATTTTATTATCTGATACACAATATCACAAATTATATGTATCACTATGCATGGAATTTATAAATGTAGTACAATAAAATTCTATATATCATATACACAGTATATAATGCTATACTCTATATACATGTATATATCTATCATCTATCAATCTATCTACTTAATCTATCATCTATCAATCTATTATCAATCTATCTTTCTATTATCTACCATTCATCTATCTCTCATCTATATATCTGTCATCTATTTCTTTCTATCATCTATCTATATGTATCATCTATCAATCAATCTATCATCTATTTATCATTCATCTATCTATAATCTCTTTATCTGTCATATCTATCTATCTATCTATCTATCTATCTATCTATCTATCTATCTATCTCTTTCCTTTCTGTGTGCAGATGAAATGTAATCTCTCTGCTTACAGCCTCCCAGGCTGGCCTCATGCTCTGACTGCTACCATGCCATCCCAGTCACTATCAGAACTGTAAGCAAAACCAAATCCTTTTCTACTCTAAGTTGCTTTCCTTCACAGCAGCAGCAGAATAATTCATATATAGTCCTTGTCTCTGAATTTATTACTCAGTTATCTCAGCATCAGTGTCTATAAATTATCTCTCGTTACGTTAAAATGTTGCATTTTTACTTTGTGCATGATTTTGCCATATCCTGGAATTTTATGTACTGTATTGGGGGAATCTAGGTCCAGTTTTTCTCTTCTTCCTACAGGCAGTGCTCCTGGTGAAGGACAGTGAAGCCTGGATAGATGTTTATGTTTGACTTTCCACAGAAGCCTAGAATAAATGGGCTCTCATTTTGCTACCTATTGCCTTTACATAAGAATGAGGTCCCAGGATCCTGCTGGGCTTACTGTTACTATCAGATAAGAAGATAGTAGGACACTGGGCAGTACAAACTCAAACCACTTGCTTGGGCCTCACTGAAATCCACAGCCAGTAGAGATAGGGTGACTCAGTCTGTACTTGGTCTCTACTGGAAGGTGAGATTGGTAGGCTTAATCAAGAGATAAGAACCATTGTGTATGGCTGGGCCCCTGATCTACTGGAGGAATTGGGTCACCACTCTCTTAAAAATGAAATGGACAACTAGTCCCTGCTCTTCCCAGCCAAGCCTACCTACCCCAGCAGCCTAGCATTAGTGCCTCCCACAACTGTCCAGTAGTGATGGAGTCTGAGGCCCTCTCAGGCCCTAGTTTTATCTCCAAGAAGTAATGGTGGTGGTTGGGAAGAGATAACAGATCTTCCATTGGGTCAAAAGCATGGGTGAAGATGGTATCTGTTAATTCTTCTCAGAAAGGAACAAATATTGGTCATTATTTTCTATGTTTGGTTTATCTGGCCCAATCCATACCTGAAGGGGCAGCTCCCTGGAGTACTACTTTTGTGATGCTGATGGCTCTCCTGAAAATGTATGCATGACTCACTGGGAGGTTGGAAGCAAAGCAATGCATGCACACCAATGCACAGGTAAGAGTTGCAATGAGACAAGGAGCTTGCCTGTGCTGAGAGATCAAGTGCTACCAGGGAACAGGGATACATTGTGCTAGAAAGGCTAGAGGCTGAGAATGAGGGGGGGTTGTCTCTGGGTTGTTCCTTGGTACTCAAGGTGCCTAGGATGCCAGTTCTCTTCCTCTCCTTTGAGAGGTCTCACAGTGGAAGTGGGAGTCCTATGCATCTCCTCTACTGGCATTTCTCAGATATCCACTTTGTGTTTTCATTTCTCTATTGAGTGCATATGGCTGCCCATTTTGGGTACCATGGCTCAACATTGTGATTGTAGAGTTGGTGAGCCCACAGCTAGATGTTTTTGTACAAGGAATTCCCCAATCTTCTTGAGATCAGTCTTGCCATTCATGATCCTACTTTAGCCTATTGAAAAAAAAAATGCCAGAACCCTTTCTTAAGCATTTATTGGCTGGCTTCTCCAGTCTCAATGTCTTAACTGCATGCAGAAATGATAACTTTCCCACTTGCTTTATCCTGCCTGTTTCTTCTGTGATCAGATCTGTCCTCCTTGTTCACCCTCACCACCCACCAGCCCTAATCTCAGAACCACTTCTTTATAAGTTACCCAACCTTGCCACAGTTGGGAGAATATCTTGAGTTTGTGGCATGCCGATGGCACCCTTTATATTTCACGCCTCTCAGAACTCTCCTGGAATTTGTCTTGCTTTAATTATTTTTGACATCTGTTTGGGTCCAAAAAGAGAAAGGGGATCAATATGCATGCTCAGTTAAGTTGTAAAGTTGCACAAACTTTCTGTAAAGTAGTCATAAATTTTTATCTGTAGAAAGAATTATACAATCCAACATTCCAGTCTTCTTACATGCATAGGAGGCACGTACTTCTCACAAAATGGCCACTATGTTCAACATAGTAGGCCTTATTGGCTCACAACTTGAGTTCTGTGAGAATCTCAAGCAGAAGTACACACTCAGATAATACTACCATTCTGAAAATGCTAAGAAATTAAATCTTTGATGTCACTGTTGAACAGAAGATGCAGGCTATAATTTGCTGTGTATGTCCTAATAAGGATGTTTTTAAAAGGAAAGCACAAGGGCAAAAGAGGCCAATCAGATGTAGACTACTGATGCTCACAGAAGTACAAAATGATGGGACAGAAGTTCAATCTGAACTCATATGGAAAAGCTCAAACTTCATCCACAGGCACCATCTTAGCAAGTTGAGAAAATACTTGTAAACATCATAACTTGAGCACACGGCTCATCAGTTGGATAAGGCAGGAAATGTGATGATCATGACTTCTGCACTTCCTTCACTGAGTGAGCCCAACCATTGGTCTCTGTGGTAAAGGCTACTGCACAGCCTGGCCTTACTATGCAGAGCATAGCTTACCGTCTTACCTCCTAAACTCATGGACCTCAGCTCCTACCTTATGAGAAAGAATAAAATAATCTTAGGATTGTCATGGTCCACTTCAAGGATGGCACGTCAAATGCATTGAACACTGCCCTAGGAGCCAAATGGACAGTCCCCCATGTTCGGCTTATAGTTATCAATATTAGATAAAATTGTAATACAAATTTCAGTCACAGTAAGGATTTTAGTTTAAATTACCTATTTCTTATTGTAAAAAAAAAAAATAAACTGTGTAAGATTCACAGAACTGCTGTGATTTACATTTTAATGACTTTTAAAAACCAATCCCAAATTTAATTCTTTTGATATGATAGTCACTTTTGCATAAAATAGCTATTTATAAATCAAGACCAAAAGCTTTAGGTTCTAGGAGTGCCAGGGCAAGTCTTTCACTGCTGATCTGCAGGACGACAGGGTAGCCATGCCTGCAGTCTACTGACTTGCACAGTGACCACACACAGACTGCGGCCCCATGTCTCTGAGAGTGAGGGAACCCATCCAAGGGAAGCCTGCTTGTCCTAATGTAATGAGAAGGATGAGCCCTGAAGCTCCTTCCTTCAGTAGTTCCTTATCTGTGGCATCAAACCCCAGTCCCCTCCCCCGCAGAGCTGGGTCGAGTGTCTGGCTCACTAGCTTCCTGCCTAATGGATCTTGCAACACAGATTGAGAGTTTCAGGTTTTATTGCCCCTGAGGGTATGACTGCTGGATTATGTTCATTTATTCTTTTTCATTCTTTATCTATTATTTACACAAGGAAGTATTCCTGTTTTTCTTCCTGAAAATTCTCAGTCATTCCTGGCATTGGAGGAAGAATTTTTGTCAGTTTTTAAAAATACCTATTACTGTGTATTTCCAAGCCAATGTATTAGGGAAACTTGAGCTGCGTCTACTGTAAGCTGCAATTCATAATGTACAGTAACTAAGGCAGTCGCTGAAATTACAGATATTGGTAAAAATACGGTAATAAGAATTATCTCTGTGACAAGAGTGCTTTGGGTAGCCTGGCAGCACCTAGACTCCTGCAGCCTCAACTCCTCCCAAACCACACTTTCTCAGCCTTCCATTCTCGCTTCTCACTTGCCTGTCAAAGTTTTCCAAACATGAGCTCTGCCACTTGGGAAATGTCTATATGCACAAGGGCCTTGTAGTGCTCACACATACAGGGGGTTCAGAAATCCCAGAGTGAGAGAGAACAGTAGGCTACTCTTCTGTCACTTTCATATGCTATTCTCTTCTGACAATCTCATAACAGAAGGGACATGCACCCTGCTCTGGTGGAACACCTATAATCTATACACAAACGCTATGGTATTCTTACCCATGGACAGAATTCAGAAGAAAACTCGTGTCTGCCCCCTCAATCCTGCATGCTGATTCAGGAGCTTTCCTTCTTGAATACCTTGGGTGTTTGTCCTTCATTCTTTGGACACACACCTTGAAATTCTGCCAAACTTCCTCCCTCCTTTCTCTTCTGCTTTTTGTTGCCACTGTCCATCCAGACTGTCCCTTGTGTCCTGAACCCTTTCTTTTCTTCATGCCTCATCTTACCTCAACCGGTGCCACCTTTCCTACCCACTCCCCAGATATGATATGAACTCCCATACTGGATTTTGTCCCTTAGTACCCACGATGTCAGCACCTAGAGACTCTCGGGTGTGGAAGAGGTGTGGCCTCTAACCTCACACATAGGAATGTGCTGCCTCCAAAATCAACTTCTGAATGTGGTTCACCCAACTTGCTTTCTATGATTGTATATGTCTTTGTGGGTCATTCCTAAATGCTGCATCAAACCTATCTAGGGTTTAAGAATGTCCTAGGAAAGGGAATATTGCCTGTGACATCTAGGTGGTCTCTGTGACACACAGCTATGTGTGACTTCCTATAAGTTCATCAAGCTCTAAAGAGAGGAGCACTCTGAGTACCACGCCATGCATTTAATACAGAGTATCCATCACAGCATTCACCAGTGGACATAAATACACAGCACATACCTTTGGGGGAAGTCTACTCTGGGCATTACTAAACTAAATAAAAAAAGTGAATTCTGCAGCATAGAAGAGTACTTGTCAGACAGACACAACGTGAGTACCTCAAATGAACTGTTTACACAGAGATACTTTACCTTTAAACATTGTCATGGGAAGCCCTGGTCTTCATTCACACATTATTCCTGCCAAGCATAGCAGAATGCCCCATAGTCATCACCAAGTATCCAAAGGACCAGGTCCAGCATTTACTCCTCAGAGGTCAGCGCAGGAGGCCTTGTGGCACCCAGCTAGTCCCAGCTCAGGCCAAGTACTTTTGTCAGATGGTAGATCCTAGGCAGTCATTGCCATACGGTAGGAACAGAAGCTGCTTTCAGGTAGAGAATGCATGAAACTAGGGAAGAAACCAAGGATGGGACTGTGTATGTCTCACTGGAGATCCAGGAAGGGGAGAGCAAACTTGACCACACCAGACTGCATGGTTAAGCATTGCCGATCTCCATGTATCGATGGCAATCTTAGTAAATGAACAACATCCGGTCGTTTGTAAGGGGATTTATGGGAGATACAGGCTTTAGGGAGAATCTAGAAAACAAGAGGTCCTACATAATGAGTCAGTGTTAAAATAATTTTTTTCTTATACAGGACAACATGTAATTGGGGCCAGCTTACAGGTTCAGAGGTTCAGTCCATTGTCATCAAGGTGGGAAGCACGACAATGTCAGGTTAGACACTGGCGCTAAAGAAGGAGTCTGGAGCTCCACATCTTGATCCAATGACAGCCGGGGAGGACTCTTTTCCAGGCAGCTAGGAGGACAGTCTCCAAAGTAAAAATTTTAATCTTAAAGGATTAAGATTTGTTTGGGGTATGAGTTTTGTTTATTGCTTGAGCTATAATGAGATTAACTGAAGGAAAAGGAAAACAAATCCCATTGCTAAGAGAAGAGATGGCTTGATTGTGAAATGACGGTACAATGACTTGTGTAGCCGTAAACAATGAAGTCCAGAGGCACCTGCAAGAAGAGTTTAATGCAGTCCTAGAGGCCAGCAGGATCCTATAACAGATGCGGAGTGTGTAGCTGACGGACTGACAGACTGTCTGAGCAGAGAATCAGTTTGGAAGCAAACTGCCGATCCACACAGTGTCCTCAGTTTCCCATCACTGATCAAGACCCCGTGACTCCACTGAAGTCCCGCCACCGCCCCCTACTGGACTAGGAAAGGGTAGTGAGGCATGAAGTCATCACAGAGTTTAAACCAAGGCTGGATCATCAGTGTCTGCATAGCCTTCCTTTAGTGGTGGTTAGAGCAAAGACTTTGATAAACTCAGGAAGTTAAGATTTGTGTGTGTACGGTGATTGAGCTGCACAGAGAGAAAGCCTATGAAGAACAGACATGTGTGCATATGGTGAAGTCTCCATTTAAGTAAAAATAAACGTTGTGGGGAAGTAAAACCATTGGCTTATCATGCAATGGCCTTTATTTTCAGTTTTGTAATCCTCACTATGTATAATAAATTTAGAGTCTGAATTCCCACTGGAACAGTCTTTCCGCTCCAGAAACACAGTCTATGTGAATTGATGACCCTAAGTTCCCTGTAGTAGTAGGGACTCACCCCAGGCTATCTAACTTCCTGGCCTTGTGACGTCATTCTGGTCAAATACTAGATGGATTCAGGGAGATGAGACAGTGTGCAGATGGCTGAGGCTGCAGCGCAATTCAGCCAGATTAATGAAAACAAAACCACCCATTTGAACTTTATCCTTCAAGCCTGTCTGAAGACCTGACATGGTACGTGCCTCTGGGAGAGGCCAGGATGCTCTCAGAAATCAACCTCCACTACAAGCTTCAAGATGCCATGCAAAACTGTTTTTTGAAATTGAAAAAAAAAAATGGCTCTTGGTTCATTTTAATTTTAATTTTAATTTTAATTTTAATTTTAATTTAAAAATCCAATGCTAACTAGCACATAGAGATGACTAGCAGTCAGACCTAACACATTTCCTAACAAGACTATGTCGGACAGAAGTTAAGTGGCTATTTGATGTTGATACCATGAGTCTGAGAGAGACCTCTGATTTCAGGAGTCTCCTATTCATATGACATCAAACCACTCAGTGCTTTATGGTTTTGATATTCCGTCATAGAAAGCAGCAGTGTCTGTGCCTGGACTCCGCAGTGAGTTTTATAATCCACCCACTTCACTTACCTTTGAGTAGTTATTATTCATCTTGTTAGACAATGAATAATGGATGACTAAAAGTTGGTATATGCTTCATGTGACCCCTATTTTAATTTCCATAAAGATAGGTTCCTGGAGTTTGCAGGGGTATCTGAAGCTGCGCAAGACCATTGGGCACCTGGAGCCATTCCAACAGGACCAGCGTCCCCAGTCTCTCATCACAGAACAGCTGTGCAGCTGGAACTCCATGTAATTTGCATGAGGAAATAACTCCACACAGCTTTCCCAGTTTAAGTGGGTCGTTTATAAACAAACCGTTGTTACCCTTTCTCTGAGGACATAAACTGGGTGACTTCATTCCTGCATTGGCAGCTCTGGCAGGGGCTGTGACATGTTTTGGAGACACCCCTGGGCCTGAGTGAGTTTTCAAATATTCATTCAGATGGCATTGAAATCGAGCCTCTTTTTTTTCCTATACAACTAAATAGAAAACAAGTGCACATTTCACTAAACAGTAAAGAAAATGCCCAAAGCAATTAGAAAGACAACAGAAATTCTTCGTCTCAACATCTCTCTAAAGGATATGTTCTCATGAGGGCTGGGAGAACACACTAGGATGGTGGCCTGTGCCAGGCATTGGCACAAACATGATTGACACTTCCTTGCTCCCAAAGTAAAAGCTGGGTGTGATAGGATTCCCATTAGAACTTACATAGGACAGGAAGGGCATTCAATAATTAAGAACATAGAAAAACACACCAAGAAACATATAAATTGATGTAATTGGTTTAGCATTCTGTCCAATAAGCTCTAATAGCTCACAATAGGCACGAGTTCATATCCATAGGTGAGTATTTGTTAACTATCAAACATGGCTACTATTTTTGCTTAAGTGATTCTTCTAAGAATATTTCAATAAACTGCAACTAAATAAATAGTTATCTCACGTGCTAGACTTGTTATTATGTCCATTTAGGAAATAACAAAATTACAACATTGGATCGTTATGAGAAGACAGGGCTAGCCAGGTTAGTTATTTCACTTGGCACAGATGTTATACTGAACCAAATTAGTATCTGTTCTGACAGCTGTGAGTTATCCCAGATACTGCTACCAGGATCGGAATTCTCACTCACACTGGTGAGGTACATGCATGGGTGGTACTAGACACATATTTGGGGAGGTTCAGAAGTGAACGTTGTCATGCCATCAGGAACTGAGAGGAGGGGCCCAGTGGGCACAAAATGTATGTAGAATTTACACATACAAACACACACACATACACACACACACACACACACACACACACACACACACACACCAGAAACTAGTTCAATTCAAATGTCTGTTTTCAGGGATTCAGCTTCAATGGCTAAAGTAGGAGATTAAAGAAAAGAAAAATTGTATTTATATATTAAATTAATGTATTTAAATTAGCATATACCAATTGATGTTCAACATTTTTAGCCATCAGAAACATACAAATCAAAATTACACGGAGGCTAAATGTAATGCCAGCATTTAAGATGTCAAAAACTAAAATCTGAATTTTGAGGCTAACTTGGACCTCAAAATGAGTCCAAAGCCAATGTGAGATATAGGAAGCCTCCTCCACCCCTCTGGTAGAGATAGGAAAACCAACTGAAAGCTTGGGTCTAGCAATCCTGAAGTACTCTGCACAGTGGTAGAAACAAAAAGTGAGACCTTACTTCAATAAGGTGGAACGAGAAGACTAACTCTTGAAAGCTATTCTTTGACATCCACACACGTGCAATGGTATGAAGACACACACATGCACACGCGCATGCACACACACACACACACACACACATTAGCAAGAGCAGAACCAATAAGCTCTAATAGCTCACAATAGGCACGAGTTCATATCCATAGGTGAGTATTTGTTGACTATCAAACATGGTTATTATTTTTGCTTAAGTGATTCTTCTAAGAATAT
Organism: Arvicanthis niloticus; assembly: GCF_011762505.2. Classification (NCBI taxonomy): domain Eukaryota; kingdom Metazoa; phylum Chordata; class Mammalia; order Rodentia; family Muridae; genus Arvicanthis; species Arvicanthis niloticus. Next base: position 35,555,868 of record NC_047668.1, on the reverse strand, counting down.
TTCAATAAACTGCAACTAAATAAATAGTTATCTCAAATGTTTGTTAGGATGTAGTAGGAATGGATCTCTTACACACTACTGGTAGGTCTGTAAATGTGTCCAATCACTATTAGAATTAATATGGAAGGTGATCAAAAAAACTAAAAATGAAAATCTGAGCCAGATATCATATTCTTGGGAATATACAGCATAATATCCAAGTCAGCATATCACAGAACTATGTTCAGTTCAGGTAAAAGCATTCAGTCAATGGACCCTAGAGTAGCAAGCAGTTCACACACTGTCCCTGGACACCATGTTCAGTCTCTGGACTTGGTTAAAACAACCTAGATAACCCTCAACTGAAGAATGGATAAAGAAAATGGGGAACATCTACACAACGAAATACTAGTCAGCTATTAAAAACAAAGACATCATAAAATTTGCAGGAAAATGGATGGAACTTGAGAATACCATCCTGAGTGAGGTAACCCAGACCCAAAAGGGCATGTATGGTATGTACTCACTTATAAGTGGATACTAGCCATAAAATACAGGATGCCCACACTCCACTCCACAGATCCAAAGAAGCTAAACAAGATGGAAAACCCAAGTGAGGATACTTGAATCTCACTTAGAAGGGGGGAATAAAATAGTCATAGGTGGCACATGGAGGTAGTGAACCGAGTGGGAGAGGGGATGGGGAGTGAAATGGGGGTGTTCAGAATCAGGTGTGGGGAGGGACAGGAGAAATAGCCAGATAGACATGAGAATAAATATAAATCTGCAACTGTCGGGGCTAGGGAAGTTGGGGCATCTAGGGGACATTCCAGACCTGGGCTAGGGAAATGACCAAGAATCAATGGGGGTGACCTTAGCTGTGACTCACAGCATTGGGAATATGGAACCTGAAGAAGCCACCTCCTGTAGCCAGGCAGGAACCCCAGTGGAGTTATAGGGACACCAAATGACTCACAAAACTTTTGACCCCAAATTTATCCTGTCTACAAGAAATACAGGAATGGTGGATGGAGCAGAGACTGAGGGAATGACCAACCAATAATTGGCCCAACTTGAGACCCATCCCATGGGCAGGCACCAATCCCTTACATGATTAACGATACTCTTATGCTTGCATTCAAGAGTCTAGCATGGCTGTCCTCTGAGAGGCTCCACCCAGGAGCTGACTCAGACAGATTCAGAGATCCATAGCCAGCAGATAGAGCTTGAGGGCTCTTGTGAAAGAGTGAGGGAGAAGGATTGAAGACTCTGAAGGAAATAGAAACTCCACAGGATAGAGCAATAGAGTCAACTAACCTGGACCCTTGGGGCTCTTGAAGACTGATCCACCAACCAAAGAGCATAAGTAGGCTAGACATACCCTCCCCCGGCCCTCCAACACACATATGTAACAGATGTGCAACTTCATGTGGGTCCCAAAAAAAACTGGAATGGAGCCATCCCCAAAGCTGTTGCCTGTCCATGGGATATGTCCTAGCTGGGCTGTCTTGTCTGACCTCAGTGGGAGAGGATTTGCCTAGTCCCACAGAAACTTGATATGCCAGAGTGAAGGGGTTACACTGGGGTACCCCTACCTACTCAGAGGAGAACAGGATGAGGTATGGAAGGAGGGATTGTGGGAGGGAGTGACCAGGAGTGGAGGCAATGATCAGGGTCTAAAGTGAATTTTAAAAAATGTTTTTAAAACCCTAAGACCTAGATCTGACAACAACTTTGTGAAGTAGAAGTTGACATGGAGGGCTGTGCATATCTAGACAGCTCTTAGACACTTTGAGTCACTAGATATTTGGAAAATCCTGTATTTTAAAAATTACACAAGCCTTTGAATTTTCTTCCAGAAGTTTTATACAGAGAGAGAGAGAGAGAGAGAGAGAGAGAGAGAGAGAGAGAGAGAGAGTAAAAAAGAACATTTGTCAAACTCCTGAAGAATTTGGAGTGTGAAGAACTTGTGGTAAAATAGAGGGCAGCTGGGGAAAGGGGAAAGGTGCGTTCTGCATAGGTGAGGGAGATAGAATAGATTCTCTATTAGGTGGGTAGATGACAGCAGGAAACCCAGCATTATTACCCCTATACAATTTATGTGTGACAGGCAAACAACCCCGACTCGTTATGCCTGCTAAGTTCTAACAAATGACAGATTTTCTTCAATTTGACACTTACTGATATCCAAGTAACTAATGTCAGTAAATCACAAATGTTGACAAGGTATCTAGAAGACTAATGACTGTCCTTACCTCATGAGTCAGTGTTTTCTTTGCCACAAAACAGTTGTACGAATCCATTATTCCCAAAGGCTCTAAGTCAGTCCCTCCAAGTCAGTTTTCCCCTGTGAATCTTGCATCTTTCGTTTTGAGCTCACCAAGGCTTTCAACCCAGCTGACACTAGCCCTCCCCAGTCAGTCCCCCACGATCTCCAAATGGGCCACCAATTTGCTCTTTTTACTGGGTCTCCACACTTTTTCCCTTGGTGACCTAACAGCCCTCTCATTCTGAGACATTTTCTAGAAATTTCCAGGCAATTGAATATACCTAATGTCATGTAGGCAGCTATACCAAGCATGCTGTTGTGTAGAGAAATACAATTTATTAAGGACTGAAGCAGCAGACCGAAGAACTGTAACACACACATGGTTTTGGCTGTCAGCAGTCTGTGGGTCTGGCAGCCTGGAAACCTTCAACTGCAAACAATGAAAGGTTAAACACATGAATAAGCGAATCTTTAAACATGTCCATTAATTAAAAGAAAGCTTATCAACATCACACCACGAAGATAAAAGGTAATTTAAAATTGGGAAAGCTTGGTAGACAGACAGCATTTGGTTTCCAGTCCCAGGACTGTGGGTTCTAGCAGTGAATTTTAGGACCTTCTCAGACTCAGTCTAACACAGTTGGGACCCCAGACGGTAACAGCTTTCTTTTACTTAATGATGAGCAAGAAATAAGAAGATCTCCGGCCTCAAAACATTATGAGGAAAACTGATTCTTCAAGCTGGTGTCTGAGGAAAAGTGAATAATTTAGATCAGTACCCTCTGGCACAAAGACATCAATCACATTATCATAAAGACTCAAAGAAGCATTTGTCCAAGTGAGCTTGGACTTGACTTTTAACCCAAATATAAATCTATGCTTGAGAAACTGGAATTAAACCCATGCTTAGGGCCCTCCTGCATCCGGGAAAGAAGAGCAAACCATAAGGGCCTTATGAATACAGTGAAGGACACACAGGGCAAACACAGCATAAAACTAACTAGAAAAGTCACCAGGAAAAACAAAAACAAAAATAAAAACCATGCTTCCCTCTAAGACCCAAGGAAAGCACAGACTGCCTGAAACTGCACTTAAAATTGGAGAGGGCTAAAATCATAAAAATTTTGAAGTAACTGCCTAATACAGTATATTTTTTAAAATCATACTGGCACTCCTGACACAGAGAACTATGGCAGAGGGGACTCAGTCGAGTTCAGATAGAGAAGAGTCCAGATTGGTCCAGATGATAGAGCGGCTGTCTCACCCTCAAGCTGTCGATGGACCTCTCGAGGTGCTAAGATCACGCTGTACACCAGGATGACAGCTTATGATTCCAGGATTGAAATCAGCCACAAGAAAAGGGGGGAATGTAGGAATAAACTTGAAATTTAACTGCCCCAGGACACATCCCAGGAGGAGCACATTCCTTAGCCAGAAGACACTTGCCGGATTAACATTCAGAGAAGGAAAGGAAAAGCGGATTAACATTCCTCAGACCACAGGGGAGGGAATGGGGAACCCCCCTGCGGGCAAGAAAGGCTCAGAGCATGCAAACACATTCCGAAGAAGGGACCAATCCTTGCTACTTACAGACAAGGGAGGTCCTTGCCACCCCATTCCCCAAAGACCAATCAGTTTAAAAGTCAAACTGTTCTGCCAATCATATTGTGCTTAGTCACTGTTTCCCTAGTTCACCCCTTAAGCTGTATAAAAACTGCCCTTAACTTTAACTTGGAGTTCTTCTTGCCTGCATGCGAGAGAACCCCAGTGTACTGGATTATTATTATTATCAGTCAACCTCATGTTATTGCAAAAAAATCAGACTGATTGAAGTGAAAGAAAAATGTTGTGATAGATAGATAGATAGATAGATAGATAGATAGATAGATAGATCACAACATTTTTCTTTCATATATATATATATATGCCACTGGATCTAGAGAAAATTTAGAGGAGATAGAGGTGGGGGTGGGAAAGTCAAAGGTACATGATGTTTGAAGTCTAAATCTTTAATGTAGATCTGAAGCATTTTAAATAATATTCTTAGACATAATTGTTTTTAATTTTAAATTTATTACATTTAGTTGCTGTTGTAATTGATATTTCCATGACACTCTCCATCTGGCTTTAGTCCACAGTAAGTACATTTGAGCACATAATAAGTATTAAACCATGCTTCATTCTCTAGCCTGACTGCATAGGAAATCTTACCAGATGCCAGGGAGATGGCTCAGTGGGTAAAGTGCCATACAAATAGGAAGGCTTGAGTTTGATCAATAACACTCAGTTTTAAAAGGTGGGTGCAGAGGCACGTACTTGTAATCCAAGTGCTGGGAGAACAGAGATGGGAAGTTCCCTAAAATTTATGGGTCAGCTAATCCAGTGCAAAAAGTAAAGTCCCAGGTTCAATGAGAGACCTTGTATCCAAAAAAAAAAAAAAGGTGAGAGTTGAGGGACAGCTCAGCAGTTAAAGTTGTACATTGCTCTTACAGTGGACCCATGTTCAGTTCCTAGTACCTGTATCTAGTGGCTCACAACTTCCTCTAAGTCCAGCTCTAAGGATCTTTGGCTTCTATGGGAACCTACACACACACACACACACACACACACACACACACACACACACACGCTCACAGAGACAGACAGACAGACAGACAGACAGACAGACAGACAGACAGACAGACTTTCCAAACAAGACTAACATTGCCACAGCCACCTGTGCTGTGGACACAGTTCTGACCCCACATCAGAGCCAGTGCAGCCTTCCAGAATTACAGGAGACAAAGACACACAATCCTAGCTCTGTTCTATCTTCATAAATCAAGATAAACTTTCAGGTCAGAGGCAGGATGGACATCTGATCTCCTCAAACTGCAATATTGTCTCCCTCACTGCTTCTGATTGTGTATACCAAGCTCTTTAAATGTTTTCTTTTGGAGTTAAACAGTTTACTTATTTTCTAAAACAAAACTATGAGGTTTTAGATTTGTGTCTGAAGTTATTCGAGCTCCAATATCAGCACCTTCCTCTATTTTGTTGTGTTCAGCTCTGTTTTGTTCAAAGTTTTCTGTTTTTGTAGTGTGTATGTTCACTTGGACAGTCAGGCCTGGGGTGAAACCATTGCCTGTGTGTCAATGGAGCATAAAGGCATGAACCTCTCTGTTACATCTTGCTTTGCTCTTGCAAAACCCACGTTAGATGGGTACTGGAACCCCTTCCTCCTCACCACATTCCAATTAAACCTTGTTCTTTTTTTCTTTTTTTAAAAAAAAAAAATTCCCCATTTTTTAATCTAACTTGATCTCCATGTCTCTGGATGAAGGGATTTTTCTAAAAAATCATTTTTGAAGGATTGCATTAAGTAGCTATCATGCACTTTTCCCTGTAGTGTTTATAACACTGGATTTCAGATGATTTCTCTCCCTTGGCCTTTTCCTTATCTTTCCTGTGACAGAGACTTGTGGCTTGTTTTCTTCTGTCTGCTGAAGATGGCAGCAAGATGCTGGGTGCAGAAACCTGCAGTGTTTGAGAATTATTTTTGAACCCTAAATGCACAGATTCCATGATCCATTCTGAGTCTGTGGCCTATACAGGGAAATCTCACAATGTAAACACTGTCTGCTTGGAAGTTTTATACCAATTTAATTTCTATTCCAGCTACATTCCGATTTTTTCCACTTACTGGACCTTCTGGACCATGGACCATGGGGAATGGGTGGCTCCAGCTCTGGTTCTCCTCTGCAGACAGGAGCATCAGGAACCTTCTGCTCTGCATCACACTCAACGGCTTTCTCTATTTCTGGAATTTTCTTTTTCTTTGATCCATATTGAATCATCTCATCTACCTTTAATACACATGATCGCTAGGTGCCTGGCAGACCTGTTAGAGTGGGGTTTCACTGGGTATGGTGACAGAACTGTCTGTGTCTGGCATGTCCTCCTCCCAAGAAAACCATTCTTTGGACAAAGCATTTAACTTGTCTTCTCCAGGATTTTCAATATGTTTATAGAGGACCTCAAAGATCTAGAGCAGGGGTTCTCTTTGAATCTCTTTATGCTGTTTTTTATTTTCTTATTTAACAACCCATCAAATCAACTTTGTGCTGTCAATAGATTTCTGGAGCCCTCCACTGGAGTGAAGTTGGCTTACCCAAAGCCTTTCCTTTAAGAAAACTGACTTTCCCTCCCACCAGAAGCCAACAACTGTCCCCTGCTCCTCGGTTAGGAATGAAGGCTCATGAACCCCTTCCTCTCTCTGTATCACCTCACACCCTAGTCTTTACATTGACCTTTGTTAGTTGTCCCCTGTTCATTAGTCATGTTAGACTGGAGTTGCATGGACAAATGAAATTTGCAATCTTCCATTTCCCTCTGGAGCCAGATGGACTAAGTACTTTTGATAAAATACAACGCACTTCAAATTAGGGAAAATATAGTGTAATTATAATCAAATGCATATAAGTGGTAGAACGAAATGTAGTTTGAATACTTTTGAGTCATAAAGGACTCAGAGCACTAATAGTCTGTGACTTTTACTAATAAGCCACTCTCAGATCCCATCAACCTTTATGAAGACAGAAAACACTCATGAATATTGTGACAAAGCATAAAACTATACTTTGGATTTTCAATAATACTAAAAAATTCTACACGAATTTTATAAGAAACTTCTGAAGGGAGCATGCGTTCTAGGCAGGAAATGACCTGCAACTGGCTTCTTCTTGAAGGGATCACACACACACACACACACACACACACACACACACACACACACACACAGTATGGAGTGACCTCAGCCATAACTACAGGAGCCAAGGCTTCCTAGCACTTACCTATAGTATTCTTATGAATGTTTTGGGGGGAGCAGAATGGAGACTTGAAGTTTCTTTCTTTCTCCATGAAAAGTATAGTTAGACTTTCTGACAATCAGCACACAGTAGTCTCCAAATGACTTGGCAGCTAGCCCACTTGATTCAGCAGATGCATGGTTCACAGAAGGAAATGCCACACCCCCTGCCCTCCTCTTACAAGAAGGCATCTATTAAATCTGAAACTGATTATGTGCAACTTTGCCCTTTTTATATTTATTAATTGATCTAATAATTACTGTTTGCCAACTACATGCTAAGAGCTACTGGGAGAGGTGAATGAGTGATGAGAGAGCAAGATAGAGAGGTCCAGGCAAGAGTGAGGTCCTTGTCAACCATGGAACAGTGGGTCAAGTCATCAGCCATAGGTGGCCTTGTCTTCCCTCCCCTACACTGATGCCAAATGACAGGTGAGGAAACTAGGGATAAATGTCTAGGGGTCCGAGTCATTTTGAGATTGTAATTTAAGGTATGCAAAAGAACGGTATGTTTAATAAAAATGTTGAAACTATCATTTCAAAAAAAGGTAGAAACCTAAATGACGCCTTTAACCATCCATCCCAACCCAAAGCAGACACAAGCACAAGAGAGGCAATAACAGGATCTGGACCATCCACCGTGTGAAAGCTGTGTATGTGTGTTTGCTGCTTCCTGATCCTTTCCACAATAAGACCCACTGTCATTCAGAAGCACAAGTACCTTGATGTTTATTTACAGTGGGCTGGCATCATTATTTGTCCTTTCAACAGAAGAAAAACAAAGCACTTGGTCTGCAACCCAAAGCACTAGACCCCGATGCACACTGGAAAATTTGAGAACAAAAGTCATCTACTTATGCCTGTTAACATACAAGTGACATGTGAGAATACTGCACTAAAGTGTGGTTATATAACAGATCAGTGTAAGAATCTACAATTACACACAGTCACATAGGATCAAACATGTCCATGTAAACTTTATCCCCCACAAGGGCACATTTTCTTCTTAAAATAATTGCAAGCTTGAGTTTCAGTTGAATCACATTAGAAAATAAAAACAGAAAAGAAAGAAGCACCTGAAGTTTACACCAAGCATGAAACAAATGAGATATGGCCCATGCGATGGCACCTAGGGGACCAGCTTTGCAATGCTGTGCCAACAACCTATATTTCAAAGCTTCATACCACCAGCATTTTACTGAAAAGTTGGGTAAGCAGGGAAAATATTTTCTGTTTAGCCTAAGCCATAGTCTACCAACTTCATTTTATCCACTGTTTATCAATAATTCATCAAGTGTAGGTCAGCTTCATTCGAGTGCAGTTGGTGGAGAGGCAAGGAGCAGCACATTAGAGCTGCCCTGTGGGCAATAATTAAAAAAGAATCCAGGCTCATCAGAGGGAGGCACGAGTCAATCACCTAGGGATGTTCCAAAGAATGCAAGTGTATTATAAGCCAGAGCAAGCACTGGATCTGCAATGTTGAGTGCTTGTTCATTCTGAGGATCAGGTGGCTATCTCCGATCCCTTTTCTAGAAAGTTTGTAATGGTAATTGTATTGTGAAAGGATGAGAACGAATACGTTTCATCTTGCTATTTCCCAACACATCCCCTTTCTTGTGGTTTGGCTTACCAGAGCTACTGTCTGGAAAGCTTTACAGTAACTCTGAGGAGGGATGTGCCCAGGTCTTACAGTCAGTGATCTCACTTCCTGACCAGGAGGAAATGCACCTTTCCCACCAACATCCCTGCCCTGGAGGGGAAGAAGCTTCCTCCCCTCGCCCCTACCTCATGCACTCTATTGCTCTGCATCTTCCCTTTCTTCTCAACAGAAAGAAATTAGGATGTGATCTGGGAGAAAACGGGATGCTTTGTAGCGGGCTGAGCTACTTTTGGAAAGTCCTTCATTCTTTTTAATCTACAACAAGGAATCAAATATGGGCATTTTTTTTATGTCCTTGACTTCAAACCCTAACCATCCCTTCTACCCCCACCTACCTTCTTTCCTCATCTCATCCCCTGAGAGAGTTCCTTTTTGAAGAATACATCTTTAATAGCCTAACTTCCTCCCACTAAACCTTACCAAATAAATCTCTGAGACATCCTGATAGTATGTAGCACCATAGGCCTTCTTTTGGAAAGCTACTTCAAACGCAGTTTATAGCAACAGGCATTCCTGGATTACTATTATAAAAATTTGCCTTTAAATTATAACAACCAAGAATAGGCTTAAAACTAGAAAGATTAGAATGGAACAAAGTCTCACACATATAAACTATTTCAATCTTAAAGTTAATCTAGCCTCAGAAGATAAACACTAAAACTAGCAGAATATATATGGACTCAAAGAAAACAACAACAACCATAATAAAAGAGGTGGAAGCAAATGCACAATGCTGTCAACACTTTGGCTTATGTACTGAGATGCATTTTCAGCCTGTTTCTTCTTGTATTTTAAATAATGGAATAGGGAGAGATGCTTCTATTTTACTCATTGTCATTGTTCCAAGTTCTGCCACAATTTTTTTCAGGAAATGGCTTCTGCCCTCTTAATTGCATGCTAAACTGGAGTGATATTGGTGGTACAGATAAAGACCCAATCAGACTGAATCACAGTGTATGGGTCTTTCATACAAAAACTTACAGTGTCATTTGAGACAATCCGTGTACCATACTCTTCATGATGGATCACTAATAAAGTTCTCTCATTTCAGGAGACATGGGCTTTTGATTCTAAGGGAAAAAATTCCAAGGAGAGACATTAGATGGAAGCCAGACCCAGGGGTTCTTTCCGAATCATGATTTCCACCTGTTAAATACTTGTGGAAATCCATCTATCCACGAGAGCTCAAATACCGTATCATTAACCTCACTATCTGCATCAAGTCTTCTGCCCTCTTCTAGATCCCAGTGTCTGTGACCATCTCCATACTCACGAGTGTCACTCAGAAACTTGAGACAAGGTTTCTCCTCTTTACCCATGCTTGATTGACACTATAGAATCAGTCTAGGGGTATCTTCAAGTCCTCATCCTCTGTTCCTGAGTCAGTTTCCTGGCACTAGGAAAAGACTCTCAAACCATTCTACTGGGTTGGTCGTTTGGAATCTCTTAAAACTCATGTCTGCCTGAGGCTGCTGATAGATGCTGCCTATGGCTTTTAGACAAGGCCTAAGCCCCAATCAAATCTCCAAAGTACTTCATAACTTAGGATCTCCTACTTCTATATCCTCTAAACCCCTTCATTTCTCTACTCCACATAGCTTTCTTCTCTGGGTGCCTTCCACTGTGGTTTTCATATTTATAAAACTACATTATCAAGTTGTTTTCATTGTCTTATTGTAATTTTCCACTTAAAACAGATATGTAGATATATTGATGGTATCAATGGAAGGCCAACAGGATATTTTTGATACCAAGTTGTATTAGTCCCTATTTTTAGTAGAAGGAACTATTCTAAGTTGGGTTCTTGTCTTAGCGTTTCCATTTCCATAACCAAGGCAAGTCTTATAAAGGGAAATCTTTAACTGGGGCTGGCTTACAGTTTCAGATGCTCAGTCTATTATCATCATAGCAGGAAGCATGGCAACAATCAAGTACATATCTTGCCGAAGGAGCTGAGAGTTGTACATCTTTATCTGAAGGCATTCAGGAGGCGTCTCTTTTGCAGGCATCCACAAGTCCATACCTCCTAATAATGCTACTTCTCATGGACTGAGCCTATTCAAACTACCATAGTTCTTGAGATGTTGAACACTGGCATTAGATCATAAAATCAAACTAAGGATAAATTTGGTGAGAAGTGGTCACATCATCATCTTGCAGTGCCCCATGCATGTGGAGATAGATCCCTAAATATGGGCAGATTCTGGTGTTTCCTGTCCTTAGACAGGCCTCCTGAGACTGAAGCAGTGGTCATAGATGTCAACAGCATCTCTTGATGTCCTGAATGGTCTTGTCTTGTTTCACTAAAGCCCTCCTGACTGTAGGAGTTGAGTCAGTACCAAAGGTAGACTGCCATTCCTATTACACAACACAAGGCTCAAAGCCCAACACAATCATACAGACCCGGGAGGGGATCTCAAAGAAAGCAAACCAAATTGTGTAAAGTGTGAAGAACACCATGTTCTTGGGTCAGTTGGGATACCCGTGGGGGAGAGTACAGAGATTGCTGTCTGCCATTTCAGTTTCCAGTTCTATGTAAATAGGATTTTAGCAGGTAACTACTAAAGAACCTTTATAAGTCAGATTAAGTATAAATTCTTAAAATTAATGTCAATTAACCCCAATGCAGCTATTTTCCAAGAGTCTTTTTGTAGAATCCCTGGGCTCAGAGGTTAGTAGCCATTTAGGAAGACTTTTGAATGATGACTTGAGGGAAGAGAAACACCTTTTCTACCCACCACAATGCAGTGGCTAGACTACTATCCTGTCTTCTTATTCCCTACAGGGGACTAACTTAGTTGGCCAGATCTGCTTGTGACAGAACTCCAGCTGCCAGCGGTATATACATGTAGCTTGCTCTTCTTTTCATATCTGCTTGTGACCTGTTAGCCTCATGTGCATTTTTCTTTTCTTCTATCCTCTTCTTTTCATTTCTGTTCCTCTTCTCCTCCTCTTCTTCTAAGTACAGATTTAGTTTTAAATCTTTCAACAAGCGATTAGAAAACTTACTTTGTTTGGTTCTTAATATTTTTAACTCCCAATGTCATATTTTCAACCTGGACTATAAAACTAAAATTAGGAAAATGATGAATCACATCATATTGAAAGTGACATTTTGTCCATTTCTTATGGATGAGTATAGGGTGGTGTTTTATAACCTGGAAGTCAAAATGAAAAACTATTTTCCATTCTAGCTGATAGAACTGAAGCATCACCTCACAGTTTCATCTCTGCTAGTGGCTCACACTAGCAGCACACAGCACCAAAGACAGTGAGTGTCTACTGCACAGTAGTGTCCAGGACTATGCAAACTGAAGCCAATGCATAGTGTGTAGTAATCGTGAGTTCATCTTGAGGCAGCTGTCCTCATATTAATATTAAACAGCAAGTTCCTAAGGGTCCTAACTATGAATATTCAGATTCAGGTATGAGTTTCTCTACATGCCTGGAACACAGCATGTGGTTTTATGAAAGAAAAGACAGTAGCATAAAAACAAAGGAGAAGGTGGTGAGTACTCATTGTGACCATAAGGTTATAAAACACAACCTTATACACATCTATGAGGTATGTATAAAACACCAATTTCAATTCAAATGTGATTTTTGACAATTTCATCATGCAAAACTTTCTCCCTTTGCCTCTAGTAGCAAAATATCAGCAGAAGCATGAACCCAGGTCAGTACCTACCCTACGGACACCTTCCTCCAATGGCCCTGTACTAAGGGGAATAGTAGCCTCCACCCCTTGGAAAATTGTAACATCCTTCCTCCAGCTGAGACTACCCAGAATCCCCCATTCTTGTCAAATGTGCCCTGGGAAGAAAATACCTCTAGTCAAACCACTGTGAGACAGAAACACCAGGAGTCTTTCATGAGGTTTGTAGTATTTCAAAATGAGACCAGATAGTGATGCACACACACACACACACACACACACAGACACGTGCATACATATATATCCATATTATATCTAATCTGTAATATATATATAATATTTCACCAAATTTTATATGTAGACATAAACACACACATACATGTATGTAGGTATATGTACATATACATACATATATGTGAAACCATAAGGGGACAGCAAATCTACTCTCTCCTGTCACTTTACTATGCCCATTTCCTTGCCTACAAGCTAGTATAAAATAACTCAATCACAAGAACTGTGATTTTAAAAAAAAATCACTTGTTCCACTTCCTTTTAGCTCCTGGTAAATGCCAGTTTCTTTCTGACCTAGTCTTGAATCTAACTAACTATAATCAACCTAGAACTCTTCTCTGGGTTGACCTCTCTCCTCCTTGCCACACACGAAACAACCTAGCACAGTGGTATTTTTTTTTAACAACCATGGACACAGTAGAGTTCATAGCCCCACATACAGTGGAATCGCACACCCACAGGTACCTCAGGAGCTTGTGTCTGCCCACAAGTGGGGCCCATGTCAATGCACAAAGCTGGAGAACCCATGAATATGCTGGATCCTCAGCAGAGCTGACCGCGATCGTAGAGTCAAGAGCTTTACAGGAAAACATGGCAGAGAAAGTGTGTGGCTTTAGAGGAAAGCCACGGTCTGTGTCTATAACAGGAATGAATATGGTGAACACTCAGAAATATTACGGTTATTTAATTTACTGAAAAGGAGTACTGTAAAAATAGATGTAATGCTTAAAATTAGCAGTAAATAGCAAGAACTCAGTCATTACCAATATGAAATATTAAGTGGTTTGAAGGAACAATGGGAAGGAAATAATAGAGCAGAAATCACATTAATATCCCAAGAAGATACTTTAATAGAATTGTGCTTTCCTATTGGAAATGGATCACTAATTAAGAATGGACTACAAGTTATCTAGACAGGTCTGGGCACAGATTTCATAGGCTCAGGAAATCAGAAGTGCATTGAGAAACTGGCTGCCTGACTAAGGTCACTGCAGTTTCCTGTGAAGTGATTTTCTCCAAAACAAAATAATCCTGCACAAATCTCCAAGGTACAAGGGTGTCTCGGTTACTAATTTTATGTGAAATTTATAACCCAAATTTAAAGCTCTATCTTGGCACAGTTATGTTAGTTCGATGCACACTGATTGCTTCATGAACTTACACAGAACTTTTGAAAAGTAATTTAGTTTTTCTGTCTGTCAGCTTATATAAAGATGCCTGTTACATTCTGACCCACTGTTTGCATTTCTGGGAATAAGCTGCAAAGAAGTGAGTAAGTGACTATGGATTTCACACATGTGTGAAATTATATATTTATATATAAATAAAGTGTAATGATATGTACATAATATGATACATAATGTGAAATTCACAAAGAACCAGTAAAAAGTAAAAACACATATAACATTACACTTTATTTGGTGTTGAATCTTCTAGGAGATGCATCTTTGATTGAATCTCCAGAGATGTTTAAATGAGGATGAAAGACTCATTCTAAATGTTGGTGGTACCATCCAATTGTCTGCATACCCAGAATAAATAAAAATGCAGAAAGGAGAGAGCCATAGAAGAGTTAGCATTTGCCCCTCATTGCTTCCAGATCTGCCCAGATGTGGACTTTCTGTCTCCCATGTCTTCCATATTATGATGGCTTCTACTCCTTGAATCATATACCACAATAAATATTTCCTCCCTTAAATAGATTTTTTGGGTTTTGGTTTGTTTGTTTTTTTATTTTTGTTTGTTTTGTTTGAGGGGTTATTGTTGTTGTTGTTTGCTTTGTTTTGCAAGTAACTTCTTACAATGATAAAAAGAGTAACCACTACAGCATCCAACAGTCGTAAGAACTTATCGGAGTTCTCTGCGACATTATGATATGCATCACCATCTTTAAGTACAGTTGCTCTTCAACCCCTTTGGCACACCTTCATTTCTAGCATTATTTACATTATGATCATAACAGTCGTAAAATTACAGTTATAAGGTTTCAAAGAAAATAACTTTATTTGGAGGGGTCACTATAACATGAGGAACTGTACTAAAGGGTCACACCGTTAAGAATGTTGAGAACCACTGTTCTAGTATTTGGGAAAGTGTTAATATCCTGGCCATATCTGCACTTTGCCTGGGCAGCACAGTAAAGCTGGCCCTGTTAGCTTGGGCACAGATGATCCAGCCCAGAGGATATAAGAATGGGAGAGCTGATTCTGTCCCTCGCTGGCTGCAGCATTGTATGGGCCAGCCATGGCAGAAAAGGAGGGGTCACCCCATTGGTGTGAGTGTGGAGGGCTAGGTGGCTGAGCAGCTCAGATCTCTCAGGCTCAGATCCAGGACTTTTAATTAGCCCACCTCAGCATCTACTCCATGATGAACTGCTAGAGTACATGAAGAGGCAGGTCCTACAGATCCAAGACTATAGGATCTCCATGACACAGGGCAACAATAGGATATCCTAGAGGAGTCCCAGTGAAGTTCTAGTGTTGATAGTGTAGCAGAAGCCAGGAGCCTCAAATTCATTGCAATGAACATTTGCAGGCAACAAGTATGGACAAAAATGTTTACTGTGGAAGACACTGTGATGTACATCGGTGTCAGGGAGCTTGTAAGGGCAGAAGGTGAGTCCAAGGGGACAGGGAGATATGTGGAATTTACAGAGAACCAATAAGAATTTTTTAAAAGAGGAGCTACTGTAATTACAAAAATATATATATATCCTGGCCATAGCTCTGTATGAATCCTTATTCCCCTAATATCCTGCACATAGAGATGTGTGATCCCTCTGAGTAAACCAAACTTGAAACTAGCATCTTCATCAGTGTCTTTCAACAGTCACTACAGGATGGTATTAGTCTCTTTTACCACAAACTGCAATGTTCTCCCAGTCTGTACTCAAGGACCCAATTCTAAAGTTATTCTACTTATCCAGTATAATTGGTACAACAACTCTCCACTTCCTACTACTGTAGTCTCATTTGTTTCCTTTGACTACTATGAAAAAGAAGTATATCTCAGTGGCTCAGAATGATAGGAGTTACTCTCAGGGTTTTTACAGATGAGCTGCCTGAGTTTGAAGTGCTATCTGGAAGCTCTTAAGGAGGCTGCTCCCTGTCTCTGGTTTCTACTGGCACTGCATGTGGCTTTAAACCACTGGCTGCAACAGGAGCAATCACAGTCCATAGAGATTACAAGGCCCCCAGTCTACTCTGCATCATGTCCTCTTATCATAGCACAGCTACCCTAAGATCCTGTCTTAACTTCAAAGACCCTATGCACATATATGCTCATGTTCAAGAGACTAAGAGTTAGAATTTCCTCATGTCTGTTGGGGATGACACAATTCAGTTCTTGTGTCTGGCTATTGTTGCCTATTGTAGGATTTATGTGCTATTGTAGTTTTCTTATTTTCCAAAGAAAAGATAGCTACGCTAGAAAATCATCTAGTTAACAAGGGGGGTGGATCTCTGGATAGAGGCAAGTGATTTAGTTAGCACTACAACTCAACGGGAGCATAGCTACAGGATGGTAGCCTCAGTGACTGTCTCTCAAGTCTTTCCTGCTCATTCTATGGATTTCCTTAAGGTTCATACCTTACATCTCCCCAGAGTTCCAGCTAAAAACATACAAGAAGCAGAAACATGTTATCTTTATGTTAGAAACACATGCAGAGTAAAGCACAAGTTCCCAGAAAGTATAGAGTTCCCTTGCTCATGTTAACTGAGCTAAGCCTCAGATGTCCAGGAGTTTGAGACCATGAGACAATAGTGAGTTGACCTTTGTCCCATGCTAGGACAGTATAAGCAAAAGGACTGTAGAGGAAGCTCATTTCCACCTGTCCCATTTCCCCACAGATCTGCTAAGAGTCAGATGGTGGTACCCAGGAAATGTTGCCAATTGCCCATAGTCCCATTGAGAAAGAAAAAATGAACTTGGAGCCAAGAAAACTGAGAAAAAAAAAAGAGGATCAGGAGGAGCCTTCAGCATTCTAAGGCATGTTAAAGTTGAGCTCTTATGAAGGAAGGTGACACTAACCTAGTTACAGGCAAAGCATCTGCTATAGGAGTCTGACATTCTTTTCTTCTTTTATATATATTTTCTCTTTTGTATATTTTATTTATTTACATTTCAAATGTCATTCCCTTTTGCCAGTTCCCCTCCCTAGACCCCCCATCCCATCCTCCCTCCTCCTTTTTGCTTTTATACCATTTTAATTACATACATGTATTAAGGTCAGTTCTAGGTGAAGAAACTAGTAATACAATAAATGCAAATAGTCAAAGAACAATCAAGACAATAAACACAAATAGTCAAAGAATAAGCAAGGCATTAAATACAATTCCCTGAACACTTCCCATGATCACTGTTTCTAAGGGCTTATCAGGATGACCAAAAGTATGTGAGCCAACTTCTCTGTCCTAGCCCAAAGTCATTTCATGTCTGAAGCCTACTTCCTGATGTCTAGCCTATTTAGATTTAGATTCTGTCTGAAATTACTTCTTTGTTCTAGACCTAAGATTTAGATTCTACCTGAAATTACTCTTTGTTCTAGCCTAATGTCAGATTCCTGCCTGAAGCCTACTTCCTTGTCCATGGCCAATGTCATATTTCTGCCAAGCAGCCCATTCCTTGTCTTTGGCCCATGTCAGATTCTTGCCAAGCAGCCCCAAAGGCTCTCTGCCTCTCCCCCTTTTTTATTTCATTAACAAGATTGAGCCTGTCTTAGGTCATTCTGACAAGAATACCTTCCTTACCTGTCATGGAATATGCATTATCCAAAGCAATGCACTTTTGTCTTAGGTTGGTAAGGCTCTGTGCAGAATCTTACCTGCCTTGGCTGCTAGCTATTAATTTAATAACTCTGTCTGGGGGGGTCCATTGTTTCAGGTTCAAGCCATGTACTTTGGCTGCCAACAGAATTGGAAGGTGTACAATCAATGCAACTTACATTAAATACTGTAGAAGAAACAAAAGTAATTTTTTAACTTGACAATTAAAAGAGCCTAAAACACGTGTTGCTAACACCTGTTTAAAATACAGAACCTGCCCCAACTTTATCTCTTGCTAACATAACACCATAGAAAACTGAAGCTAATTTCCATATAAGTTTCTGAAACTGTCCAGAACCAGACTTCCAAATGAAGACTGTTATTTCCAATATTGGATTGATTTCTAGACCAGTCCATGATTGAGTCTGAATAACTGGTCACATTTAAGAACAATACAAGAGTCCATTATCTCTGTTCACAAGGTCTAAAAACTTGAGGCAAGGCAGCTTGTCCCATCAAGGGTATAGGTAAGCAATGGTGGGTTGGGAACATATGTCCAATACAGCTTCCCAGTCATCATTGTCAGGGCACTCAGCAAGCTCACAGGCCAGCATCACTCTTTGTCCTGGCATCAGCATGTCTCACCAGTCACTCTGGCAGCCACTATTCTCCTTTAGCATTCTACACTCCTGGGCATGTTAGAGCTCCTGGGAGTGCAACCTCCTCTGGGTTTTGGGGGACTGAGTGCAAAGCTGAAGCCTTAGGGCTCCTGACATTCTTTTCTATTCATTCTTTTCTATTCATCCATATGCAGCAACTTGTCAGATTATGTGGTCAAATTTGGGAGACTTTCTTGTCAAACTGTCTTAAATATTACAATAATTAAAAAATTGTGATGTATCTGTTAGGTTTTAAAACTTTTTACACATTTTAGTCAATGCTTCTATTTCCTGTATGAATTAGAAACAATTCTTCTTTCAAAATGGAGGAGCACTTACCATATCTTAAAAGTATAGAGATTCCAAAATAACAAAAAGCTAAGAATCTAATTAGTGATACAGGGGCCCCTCTGCTAGAGACAGTGTCACTAGAACTTCTATTACCAGCCGCCATGCCTCTGTAGCATCTACTCCCAAGTACCTGTATTCCAAGCGTATGGAATATGGTTGCAAGGTACAGGAAGCTACTGCTCCTGCCCATTGATGTCTCCTAATCATGGGAGAGGTGAGAAGACAGCAGGCTGCTGCAGTGAGCTGGTATACTTCTAACATAATCTGCCTCTCTTTGTCCTCTCATTTAATAGAAATTCCCTTAAAGATAGCCCATAGCTGATCTGAAAAGAAATCTTGCATTTTTCATGTAGTAAGCATTATGTTATTAGGATTTTAAATAACGTTCTAAGACACGAGGGGCTATGAGGAATTGCCCCACTTAAGATTTCCTTTCCTGAATGTTTCCTGTCCTCTCAAGGCACTCACCTCATGTCCTGACTTGGTTTCTTTTCTTTTTTTTTTTAATTTATTTTTTTTATTGGATATTTTATTTACATTTCAGATGTCATCCCCTTTCCCCATTTCCTCTCCCTAGAAAACCCCTATCCCATGTCCTTTTCTCTTTTTTGCTTTTATATAATTTTTTAAATGTTAACCAAAGGCTTTATAAGTTTGGTAATGCTGGATATCAATCAGAAGTGTAACCCAATACCCAACCTAGATATATCAACTATCTTTGACTGGCGGAGACATGTGAACATCCGCCTCCATGTCCCCCACCCTCTTTCTCTCTCTCATCACCTAGCTCCTTCTTTCCTTCTCTTCCTCCTCTCCTTACTCCTCCTCTTCTTCTCCATACTCCTCCCACCTTAGCTCCTCCTACATATCACCCTTCCTGTTAAAATAATACTTTTCTCTCAAAATACAATTAGAGCATAACTATACCAATTTGTGTCAGTAAGGTGCAAGATAGACCAAATACCCAGTCCATCATTATGTTAACTAAGCAGAACCTCTGTCATCTCTCCTAACTAAAAGACTTAGTTCTGAACCTGGCTTTTTTTCCCTTGGCTTTAGAATGATCAGCCGAAAACCATCCTCTCAAATCTTTTCTCTCGAAGTAAATAGCCAGGATTGGCTATGAGACTGTAAGTCTTCAACCCCATCAGAAATCCAGAATTACTGAGTTAACTGAAATTATGGGAAGCACAAAGCATAGCTTCTAAAACTTAGCCAAATTATAGAGACCACTGAACACCTGGACAGTCCCTGTACTACAAAATGTTGGAGCATCTGATCTTCAGCCTTCTGCCCTGGGATCATCTGACAGACCTAGTGATGCAGAATTGTTAAGGGCTGATTACTCTGGTCCTGACTTATTTTATGGCTAGTTATACTCATCTTTTCTTCTCTGTCATGATGCAAGATCCCTGATCTCATGGTGTTTCTGAAGTTTATGGCTTTCTTTTCAGTCTAGATGGATTTCCCAGAGATGGGAACTTCAAGATCCAGTTTTTCAAGAGTAATATATAGAGGGAGTTCCTTGAATTTAAAGCATGTGGCTGGAGAAGGAAAAATGAACATACACACAGCCCTATCTCTAGATTTTGTTGTTGTATTTATTTTCCTTTCTTCTAAAACAATAAATAAAGCAGACTATTTGGAACAAAATTCTATGACTGAACAATGAGTCTCCTGTTCATAGAATTCATTACTCATATAGATCCGCTAATAGATCATCCACCAAGCTATAAGGTAAGCACAGGAGATGTACTACCCAAAGCCAATATAAAACACAATGTTCCCTGCCCACTGTCATGATTCTGTCCTTGTAACAGCTGTACATCTAATCATAAAAAGTAAAAAGTGCAGGGAAATAGGACTTCGCTGTACCCTAGGAATGCATGATCACAATTGCAGGCTTCCTGTTTACCCAGCCCTAACTTCCATCATGTCTGCTTGCTGCTCTCAGGCTAATGCTATGATGTTTCCATAAAAACAGATACTTGCTATCTGCTATTAGAGTCCCTCCACCCAAGTCTGCTTTGGTACCATTTATTCTACTATGTATTCTTCCCTCTACTCTCAAGCTGTGTTCTTCAACCAGGTCCATCAGCATGTAGATAGATGTATGTCTCATGCATATCCTTCCCCTTCCCTTCCTGACACTGGATGCCCTTGATCCTGATAGACTATGCCCTGAACAGGCAGATTCCTCTTAAATGGCAGAGCTGCAAGTTCAGCTAACACATCGTCTCATGACAGAGCAACATCTTTCCCATGGGTATCTGCCTCAGTGTCTTTTCCTTCTTCCTGGCTCAGAGCATACTTTCCACGCTTAACATTAAAAATAAAAAGCTCATTTACAATTTCAACTAACAGTCATAGAAGAAGGATGGAAGTAGCATTATGATTTCTCTCTATACACTAGAATGGCTCTCTGGATAGTTCATGCAGGAAACAGGAAGTTGCTCTGTTGACCTTGAACTAGGGACAGTGATACCACATGAAAGGTTTCATATTGCTGTTTGATGTGGTATGAGCCAAACTGTATCTACACACCTGCTGTTCTAATTCCTACAGACACAATCTATAGTCATGGGCTACATCTGATGGGAGTTGGGTTTGGACCTGGACATCAAGACTGCCAGAGTTGGCAGAGGCCTCCTAGGCTTTCCTACCAGAGTAGATTGACAGATGAAGTACAGGGAACTGACAAGACCCTGAAAACTATTGGAACCAGAAAGTCTGTAGGCATCCAGCAGGATAGTGTGCAGTCAGTAAGGATGGCAGGGCCTAAGAGATAATTTTTGAGTTCAAGACCATGAAGCAGAGATGAAGTACCTCCCACCAAAGTCTTGGTCTCCAAGAAGCCTCGTCTATGGGGCTCTCTCCCAGCCATCCCAGGTTTCCAATTTCCAAAACAAAAAAAGACAATTATTCTAACCCAATTTGTCTCTGTGTCTCTGATGAAAAATTCAGTACATATTTGCCTCAGTAAGGCTGAGCAAAAGCTAAAAGGGCAGCATTATGCATGGCATGTATACCTATCTGTAAGCTAAAATTATCACACAAATGAAGCAAGGTGATGGCAGGGGACACATCACTGGATAGAGACAAAACTGAACCCTTTTGTGAAACAACAAAAAAGTTTCTAAAACTTTACAACAGGAAAATGGGTGAATTTACCTGCGAATGACCGTGAGAGGGTACCCCAGCTGACTGGTCTGTTTTCAGAACATAAGGAAGGAACAGTTCTTTGCCTTTAGTCTTGTCAGAAGCCATCCATGTTGCTTCCAGTTTTATAAGTGTCATCTTCCTGTGGCTGATGTCTCATTTACAGTTGCTTGTTAGGCTAGGGTTTACTCTTAGGGTCTCAGCCTCTTGCTTTTCTCTCCAATGACTGCCTGACCTTAAGCCCATTTTCCTTTCAGGTGTATTGTGTTTTTGAGTTCTGACAGTTCTTTACCTATTTTATATTCTTGGTAAATTAAAGCTCTACAAAGAGTAAACCTTCAACCTACACTGATGGTAAATATCTTTATGAAACTAAAATGATGTCATAAATCAGCTTTGCTATGCAAAAATGTAAAATTTCTATTTACTAAAAATGGCCCCAAACCAACAGACTCTCACAATTTAGACAAAGACAACTTCAAGTCCCTCAGCATTTGTATGATGATATCTAAGCACAGGGTAGAGGAAGTAAGTGATGAGGATCCCAGGGACTAGTGTCAGCTCTGTGGATCTCCAGTTAACCATTCACTGAAAAAAAAAACCTGCAAGCTTAATATCTCTTAGGTAGACATAAGAATAATGACCATATGGATCTTCTGGAACTCACCAAAGCTTCCCAGAGGTTCACAGAAGCCTACACTACAGCCTGGATATTTTGCAGCTCCTTTCTGTATAGTGTGATTTATGCTCTGAAGAGGGCAGATGAGCTTGGCTAAGACTCAGCTCTGTGTGGAAAACCACATGTATCAGAGACTCAAGGCTAACTAAATATGCCTGCCTTGTTTCTGGGATGGATCTGCAAGCCCTAGTGATTATCAAAAGGCTGGAACCATCAGGTGACACTTGGCCAGTGCTGTGATGGCAGGCAGGTGTTTTGTTTATTTTAGACCAGTTGAAATTATTCCAATTTGCTTATATTCTGTTCAGTAGCATCCCTGACCTTAAGAAGTACAAGTAACTCAGGTGTCCCTCTATTTGAAGACATGTCCCTCTATCTGACTACTTTTTGGCATTTTATACTCAGAGGATGATATCTAAGAGCTGCAGTATGGAGGTCATCCACATGTGTACACTGAAATGCAGCCAGTTACAGTCTATCATGCAGACAACTTGCACTCAACTTTAATGTTGTATGTTCTCAAACATGCTAGTATTTACTTCCCTAACAGTAACAGATGCTTCCTAAGAGAATTTCTAGCCTCATCCAAGTAAGTCAAAGAGGTGGAAGGATAGAAAGGAAGGAAGATTTGCTCCTCCAACCTGTGCTGTGCATTGAAAGACAGGTTTAGTTGTCAGGGTGCCTGCTGCAGCTTTCATTCGTACTTTACAAGAAACCACAAACAAAAGAAAATTGGTTCAACAAAATTTTGACCTGGAAGTTTGTCTAAAAGTCATAAAATAAATGATTCCAACTTATAAATGAAGGATTTTCATTATAGAAGGCATTGGGATATATTCAGGAGGAAATCCTTTTTATGTATTGTAGGGCTCCAACTATCCAACATAGTTTTAAATATGTGAATGTTGGTATTGATGCATCATTTCATATGCAGAAAGCAGGGCCTGATGAATGACTATAGGGAGAGGGAGAAATGAAAGTCAGGCATAGAAAGAGGGGTAGGTATAACCATAGCCCTTTTATATACATATATGAGGTTGTAATGTATTGTGGTATAGGTGATAGGTGTAGTGCAGATTGCATGTAGATATAGCTGTTGCAAGTATACCTGCATATATATATATATATATATATATATATATATATATATATATATATGAATATGAATATATAGGTGTGGAAATAGATACACATATGAGTATAAACATATGGTTAGATATAAGTGAATTGTAGTTACAGGTGTAGAGGCATATTGTGTGTGTATATGTGTGTGTGTTTGAGTGTGGTTTTATAGGTAGATATGAATACAAGTATATTTTCTTCATTAAAACAAAACTTCTTGGAAGACTTGAACTAGACTTAAAAGTGAAGATTTAAATCTCATACACATACAAATGATAACACAACTTGCACAAACAGTGCTTACTTCATGATTTTGCACTGCCACCACTGGATCACAGATGGGTATCTGTAAATACTCATCTCAACATAGATTTAACCTCCTGTGTGAAGGCTCAGTGGTGAATTGAGAGATGCTAAAAATGTATGTCTGTTGAGACTCACTTTCTTGTGGCTGAGTCATAGTCCCACTATCTTTATGACCAAGCAAGAGTGTGACTCTGGCTAACAGGGTGAGCTTCTCAGTATGAATGTTTTGGTTGCTTCTGAAAAGAGAAGGAGTAGTAGCACAGAATTTCATCTTAGTAGAAAAGAAAATAGAACTGGAGATGAAATTTTATTCGTTATCTTTGAAAGTGGAAAAAGAAAATGGAAAAATTCAGGACCGATAATGAGCTGTCAGAGTGGACCAGGTTCAATCTGGCTTAAGCAGTTCTATCAGGGCTATCTCAGGAGAAACATCTGTTATCAAAATGCATTAAAACATGCTAATGCATGCATGGGCATGCATTAAAATGCATGCATGATAAAAAAACAAAAAAAAAACAAAAAACAAATAAAACAAAAAACAAAACAAACAAACAAAAAAACGTAGCACATTCAAAGGTGAAACCAGCAGTTGATTAAGACCAAAACCATATCTTTTACCCACTGGGGGGAAAAATCACCTTTGGTTTCATGTTAAAAATTTAAGTTATCTTTATGGACAGGGTAAGTTTATTACATTTTAGGAGAAATAATAAACTTTAGTTTTTAAAAGTATTATATAGATAATAAATTCCCAAATAGTCTTGCAAGAGTTTTGTGTGGTTTTAGTTAAGGGTGTCTCTAATAATTATGAGTGTGGGAATTTGATTAATAGATAAGTTATATATGTCTATCTAGAAATCCAAACCTTGATATTTACTGGCATAACTACATTATATTGTTTCACTGTCATTCTGAAATATGGAAAATTATGTTACTCAAACAAATTCAACAAAACACCACTAAGTCTACTATGGGCATGGGCATGAGCCCTACCCCTGAATCTGAGATAAATGGTTCTGGTATCATCCCTGGCTTCAAGGCTTGGGCTCTGGAAAGCAGAACACCCACCAGGGTGTGAGACTCATGACCAGTGCTGAAGATATACACCAAAAGAACAACTTGCTGTGGTGCCTTGGAAAGTTCACCATGAAAGAGATTTGGGCTGGTTTGTAAAACCTAAAGAACAAATAAAGGCCAGTGTCTCATTTCTGCCATTGTTTCTGCCCCTCTCATAGCTGTGGGAAGTGTAGCATTCACTCATCTACCTTTGATCCTGGAGACTCTGGATTAGGTGATCTTTAGAAGAGCCCCTGTGTCTCACAGCAAGCTGTATAATATTTAGGTGAAACTACCACAGTCCACATAACACTGTGGTTGGCATAGATCATATTTGTAAACGTTTTCTGTATTGATTCCTTCAGCCATGTTGAAATAAATATTATCAGCCAAGCTTTAATAAGACTGGAAATACCTCTTTAGAAGCCAAGTCCATTGAGGTAGTAGAGTTTGAATCTGAGCCAGGTCTACATTGTTTCAATACTCAAGAGTTCACCTAAGTAAATGGCCCATGAACTTACTATGACAAGGACAATCATTCTTGTCCTTGTCATACAAGTATGTCTGTTATAATTTGTACCCATTCCAAAGGAACATGCCTAGATGTCAATCATGAAGGCCATTCAATAGTATATATTCAGACCCATAGTTATTTACTCATTCAAGAAATTTTAGCCTTTGAAACCAGGCATTCACACGTTTAATCCTAGCATTCAGGAGGCAGAGGCAGGTGAATCTCTGTGCATTTTAGGCCAGCCTGGTCTACATAGTGAGTTCCAGGACAGCCAGGGCTATACAATGAAACCTTATCTCAAAAACAAACAAATAAAAGCTTTTTACTCTCATTCTATAAATGAAAACTAATCATCTTTTAGATGTCAGGTGATGGTGCAAAGGAAAAAGAAGATATGAGAGGTGAAGAATAAGTCTAGGCATCTAGTTCCTGCAAACAAGCCAACCTTTGCAATATCTCAATTCACACGTCCCAAAATAAACAGGCCTACCAGGACATAAATATTAAGTGTACTGGGAATATAATACTTCTGTTATTTTCAAGCTACTGATGCTTAACATGCTTCAACTTCATCTTAGTCCCTCTCTTCACAATAACCCTTTCACTAAGTGACTCTTCTGATTATGTTTTAGCACCTGACACTTTAATTCTAATCATTTCTTCACTTACATTCAAGGAATTCCTATGACATGTAAAGTTAGTGATGAGAGATAGTAAGCATAGCAAGTGTGCCCAGATCATTAAACTGAACCATGAGGGAGAGAAGCCTTTTTGCAGGCAAATGGATGAAACTAGAAAATAACACCCTGAGTGCCTTAACCCAGACCCAAGGACATGCATGGTATGTACTCACTTTTATGTGACTATTAGCTATAAAGTACATAATAACCACTCTACCATCCACAGACCCGAAGAAGCCAAATAACAAGAAGGGCCCAAGAGAAGATGCTTGAATCTTTCTGAGGAGGTGAAATAAAATAGATATTGGAAGTGAGTGAAGAGATAGAACTGGATGGGAAAGGAGATGGGGAGGGGAATGAGGCAGGGGTATCAAGTGTAGGGAGAGCAGGAAAGAGAAAAAGGAAATTGGCAGTTGGCAGGGAGTGCATCCCTAGGATGTGCCAGAGAGACCAGGCATGGAGAAAACACCAGGGACTCTATGGGCATGACTCTACCTGAAACTACTAGCAGTGGGTAATACAAAGCCTGACATGGCTACCTCCTATAGGCAAGCAGGACACCCAGTGAAGGGATAAGGACAACAACCCACCTACAAAACCCTTGACCCAGAGTGTGTCCTGCCTAAAAGATGCGCAGGGACAAAGAGCAGAGTCTGAGAGGGAAAGGCCAACAAATGACTGACTCAACTTGAGACCCATCCCATGGGCAAGAACAAGTCTCTGACACTATTAATGATACTCTGTTATACTTGCAGATAGGAGCCTCTGAGAGGCCCCACCTAGCAGCCAATGAAAAGAGATGCAGAGACCCATGGCCAAATATTAGATAGAGCTCAGGGAGTCTTATGGAAGAGTTGGGGAAAGGATTGAGGGACCCAAAAAGGATAGAGACTTCACCGGAATACCAACAGAGTCAACTAACTGGACCTTTGGGGTTCCAGAGACTGAACCACTAACAAAAGGACAAACATTGGCTGGGCCTAGGTCCCTGCAAATATGTAGCAGGTGTGCAGCTTGGTCTTCCTGTGGGTCCTCCAACAACTGGAGTGGGAGCTTTCTCTGAATCAGTTGCCTGCCTGTGGATCCTGTTCACCTAACTAGACAACCTTTTCTAGCCTTAGTGGGAATGGATTCACCTAGTCTTGCAGTGACTTCATATGCCAGGGTGTTGTAATGCACAGCGTGTGTGTGTGTGTGTGTGTGTGTGTGTGTGTGTGTGTGTGTGTCCCTCTTCTCAGAAAAGAAGGAGAGGGGCAGGAAGGAGAAGCCATCTGAGGCAGAGACTGGGGTTGAGGAAGGGAATTGTGATCGGGATTTAAAGTAAATAATTAATTAGTGGGAAAACAGAAATAGATAAAGGGGGAGTTATATAATCATGAATCCTGAGGATGAAAACCATAGATGGTGTATCTGGAGGTCATGGAGAAAAGAGTGGTAATTGTAGGTGATGTAGATGGGGATGCTAGATGGTAATGATGAAAGTGGTAGGTAGTAAAGAGTGAAGTGGTAAGTAGTGGAGGAGAATATCTTACAGTTCCCATTGCCGTGAAGAGGAGGGATAGCTCAATCATATGGTAGTTCTGGTTTTAGTTTTTGAGGAACTGAAAGTGTGTGTGTGTGTGTGTGTGTGTGTGTGTGTGTGTGTGTGCATATCTAACTTAAGGGTATGATTCTTCACCAAAATATCACAAAACACACTCTAGCCAACATACTAACATTCTTCACCTCTGAAACCTCTTGAGCCAGGATCAAATCACCCTCAGCACGAATGCTTTCCATATTCCTACTAGGATGGCCCATTAAGCCCCACTTAAAGCATTCTACTGCTTTGTAAATGCAAAGTCCCCAATCCCACATTCTTCCAAACAAAAACATGGTCAGGGATATCACAGAAATACCTGACTCCTGACACCAACCTCTGTCTTAGTTAGGATTTCCATTGCTGTGAAGAGATACCATGACTGGGGCAACTCTTATAAAGGACAACTTTATTTGGGGCTGGCTTACAGGTTCAGAGGTTCAGTCCATTATCATCATGATGGGAAACATGGCAGTGTCCATGACACTAGAGGAGCTGAGAGTTCTACATCTTCATCCAAAGGAAGCCAGGAGCAGACTACTATCTTCCAGGCAGCTAGGAAGAGGGTCTTAGAGCCCACCCACACAGTGACACATATCCTCCAACAAGGCCACACCTACTCCAACAAGGCCATATTTAGTGCCACACACTGGGCCAAGCATATTCAAACCATTACAGCAGAGGTGGTAGTTGGTGTGGTTGCAGCTCCTTGTCTAAGCAGATACATACATGGATAATGGACTACACATCGTTTTTTGACAGATTATCATTTTTCTTAAAGGCTGTGTCTTTTTTTCTTTCATTGATCATAGAAGTCACTCATTTTTGCTCAAAGAAATAGTGAGGATGACTGCAGCCATTAAGTCCACAACATACACAGGGCCAGAGCGGAGCTTGTGTTCCTCACATCAAGATGGGGTTCTGCTCATTGGAAGTGATTGGGTACCTCAGCACAGTAGGGTAGTCTTTGGTGTCTTGGACTTGATGGAGGGTAGCAGAACCAAACAGTGTATAGAAATACGCTGAACTTGATGTGGTGACTGGCTTCTTGTGGGGAAGAATGGTAAGAAGGAATTCAAGTATCAGTACCTTTGCTTGCTGCAGACATCTATAACTGGGTAACTTCTCAGCCTCCTCAGACTCCCTGTCCCTTGTTTCTTCATCTTGATGGACTAGAAATGATAGACCCCTTTTCCTGTAATTAACCTCAAGTATAGATTTGTGATATATGAGCATAGACCTACCGAAGACGTTCCATGGGGTTTGCTTTCTTTACAAATGAAGCCAAACTAGAAGGCTGGAAGGTTGGCAGCAGGCTGTGCTTTCTTTACATATACTATCTGGAGTTTTGGAAGTGCAAAGCAGCATCTTTATCACCAAACATAGTCATATTTCATCAATGGACTGAGAAAAATTACCCTTTTAGCTCTCGGTATGTGGGCAAACCCATGGAGTTTACTAGAATTGAGTAGCTTCTCACTTTCTCTTGTTATCTTTAATTGTTATAATTTTAAATCCAGGTTATTCATTTTATCCTGAAGAGGACCCAACACACTGCTCAGCCCTCTGCTGTCATGATACAGATCAAACAGTGCTGATAGATTTGTTCTGTTGTTAACTGAGTATTTCTAAGTTGTTCATAGAGGCTGAACCAGTTTCTACAGTAGATGAGAACACCTTGGGTTAGCAGGATAAATTCATAGCTTCCTGATAGGATTAGCTAGAATTGCCTTGATACTTTAATCTTGGTCTAAAATGTTGATTATGCATTTAAGATTAATGTTATACTCATCCTCAACCAAAGAACTCAGTTGTTATTGCAATTTATAATGGTATGACTCACTGGAGATCCTGAAGTGTCGCTGACTTAGAGAACTGAGAAATGGAAAGGAAAGAAACTGTCAAAAACAAAGTAAGTCTGAGAAACGCACAGTCAAAAAAAGATCTGATGGTGTAATGTCCTGAGAGGTCCTGGATGGGACTAAAAAGAATACTGAATAGAAGTTAAGAGGGTCTAAATTAAAATGTAGACTTTAACCACTGGTAACTTATCAATGTTTATTGAGTCATTGTGCCACCAATATTGGATGTAAATGATGGAGCCTCTGTAAACAGCAGCTGGGTGGGAAGACGTTCCATTTTCTGTGATGTGTTCAATTTATACCTAAAATTGTTACAAAAAAACCTTTCCAAAACAAGCCAATTTTCAGAACAAGTGAATTAATATTTAATTTGCCTTCAACATTTTCCCAACAGTGTGAAAACAGCCAGTATCTCATTGAAGACTGGGATACAGCTGGGAAGAGCTGGTAAGATCCCTGATCTTCAAGGAGGCACTGGGGGATAGAATATACCAAAAAAAATTTAGGTTTCTTCCAAAATATTTGGCTTTGGGACAAAGCAGTTCATTGAAATACAAGTCAGTAATGAAGCCAAGGGAAAGGTTCTAAAGTTCCCAGAGCTTGCACGGACAGAGTCCCACCTAGCCAACACTGCTTATGTCAGTGAAAAATACATCATTACTTTGTTAAGCCAGATAAAGTTTGATGTGTTGCCGCAGAAGTTAGTTTACTTCTTGACATCATATCTTTATAGAACTTTATACTTTAAAGTTAACTTGGGAAATAATTCTTATCTTTCATTAGCTGCTGTTTGCCCAAATGGGTAGATAGGAATAATATCTGGGTCTGTGTAGAATTATCTCAGACATTTAGCCTCAGGTATGAGGCCACAATAACTAGCTCAAAATGCCCACAGGTCTTTCTTGGCTAACAATAAGTTATTGTACACTCTGTAGCTATAGGGGCAGAAGTGGGAAAGGCATTTTAGAATTTTAAGAAAGCTGATATTGACAGGACCTAGTAGTACAGGCCTGTACACAGAGTTTCCAGAAAAGCTGAAGCAAAAAAAAAAAAAAAAAAAAAAAAAAAAAAAAAAAAAACAAAAAATCAATGCCAGACTGGGCTACTTAAGGCAACCATATTATTTAAAAAAAAAAAGTTGAAAGGAGGAATGTGGTAGAAATATGGCTCAGTGATAGAATACTTTACTGCTATGAATAAAGCTATAGCTTCAAACCAAATATAACATAAAAGAAGATAGATGATAGGTAGGTAGGTAGATAGATAGATAGATAGATAGATAGATAGATAGACAGATGAAAGAAAAGAAAGGAGAAAAAAGGAAAAGGAATAAGACCTTAATACAATACAGATGTACAGATTTGTTGGTAGAGGAGCACCAGGACATGAGGGTTGCTTGACATTGAAAGTGCTTAACACAACCTCAGCTTCCCAAACTTGAACTAATATAGGGGTATATAGGGAGCTTATAGAAGGATGATCTTAACAGCATTAACATGAGGCAATCCATCCTCAAAAACAAGCTTGTTTGTGTCCTCAATGAGAACATAGATACCCTGTAGACAAATATCTTTATTCCACCTGAACAAAAACCAGGGGTAGTGATGGTGCAGATGCCCCCCGTATACCAGTATATTATCTGAAAATAAAAATGCAAGACATTAAAGTACATCGAGCTCTAGAGAGCCAGGGAAGAGCATAGACTTGTTGGTGTGATGCATTTTGCATCCACTAACATCTGCTTAGTTTCCTTATCAGTAAAGAGCGGATACACAGTAGGCAGTACTGTAACATTAGGACAAGCAAAGGTCATGTGAGACCATTGTCTTTACGTGAATGCTTGTTCATTATACATACAAAGTAAAAAACAGCCTGTCACATGAAGCTTCCAAGTAATAGTGCCTATTGATCTGTCACATCTTGGTCTGAGGAGACCAGAACAAACTCTCACTGGCCAGAGCAAGCACTCACTATACCACTCTGGTTTACTGAAGTACAAATAGACACACACTTTCCCATTTTATATTAGAAGACAATTCCTCCTGTGAGGAAAACACAACATGCCCCATTCTCAGATAAGAATCCCTTCTCTGGATCCTCCTACTCTAGAACGCCAAACCACTAAAATCCTGCCAGCTGCACTCCCTGCACTGTGGTTCCTCCAGGCAAAGGTTTTGATTTTCTTTGGTTTTTATTTTATTTCTTACCGGGCTGAGTAACTTAGTTTCATGAGACTAACCCTTCAACATGTTACAGTTCACAGAAGGGACACATCTGGAGTAAAATTTTTAATGTATCTGAATACATGTGTTTTAAAAGTTGCTTGTGGATGCTCTGGGTCTTTTGCCTGGAGCTATGCAGCATTTTCAGATACAAAAGCAAGTTTGATGTATTGGCTTCATAATTTGCCTCAGTTCCAATTGCATGTCTTAGAGCATCATATTTCAACCTGTTGGTCAGAACCCCTTTTGGGGTATTGAGTGACCATTTCACAGGGGTTACCTAAGGTCATCAGAAAACACAGAGACTTACATTGTGATTCATAACAGTAGCAAAATTACAGTTATGAAGTATCAACGAAAATAATTTTATGGTTGGGAGTCACCATAACATGAGAAACTATATTAAAGGGTCACAGCATTGAGAAACACTATCTTAGAAGTTAGCACAGATTCTAGAAGAATGTGTCAGTTATTATGTTCTAAGAGTGAGAAGCAACATTATGATAGGAACTTAACATTAAAATGAAAACAAAAGATTGAATAACAAAGACATATTCGGACCCCAGAAACTTCCCAAGCTTATGAAGGTCATTGAAGTATCTCAAGATAGCCATTCTAAATAAATCTTTCCTTTTTTATGTTAGTTATCAATTAATTAATTGATTTACTTATTTACTTCTTCACTTTATATTCCACTCACTGCCCCCCTTCTGGCCTCCCCCTCCCACAATCCTTCCTCCATCCTCTTCTCTCCTCTTCTGAGCAGGTGGGGGACCCCTTGGTATCCTTCCCACTCTGGCACTTCAAGTCTCTTTGAGGCTAGGCACTTCCTCTCCCACTGATGCCAGACAAGCTAGCCCAGCTAGAAGAGCATATTCCACATACAGACAACAGCTTTTGAGATATCCTTTTGGGATAGGTCCTGTTCCAGTTGTTCAGGACCCACATGGAGACCAAGCTGCATATCTGCTTATACAGGTTCTATGAGGCCTAGGTCCAGCCTGTGTATATTCTTTGGTTGGTGGTTCAAACTCTGAAAGCCCTAAGGGCCCAAAGTTAGCTGACTGTTGACTTGCTGTAAAGTTCCTATTCTTTTCAGGGCCCAAAATCCTTCTTCCTATTCTTCCATAAGACTCCCCAGGCTTCATCCATTGTTTGGCTGTGGGTATCTGTATCTGTCTGAGTCAGCTGATGGGTGGAACCTCTCAGAGGACAACATGCTCCTGTCGGCAAGCATAACAGAATATCACTAATAGCATTAGGGATTGGTGCTTGCTCATGGGATGGGTCTCAAGTTGGGCTGGTTATTGGTTGGCCTCAGTCTCTGCTCCTTCCCCCGTGCCTGCATTAATTGCAGACAAAATAAATTTGGGGTTGAAGGCTTTATGGGTAGGTTGGTGTCTCTATCGCACCACTTGGGTTCCTGTCTGGCTACAAGAGGTGGCCTCTTCAGGTGCCATACTCCCAATGTAGTGAGTCACAGCTAAAGTCACCCCCATTGATTCTTGTGTGCCTCCCTTATCCCAGGTCTCTGTCTCATCCTGGAGATTTCTCCCACCTCCTCACCCCTGTCAGTTGTAGACTTCCATTCACTTTCATGGCCATCTGGCCACCTCTGCTGTCCTTCTCTAAGCCTGATCCTGAATCCTCCATTCCTCTCCCTACCCTCCTCCCTCCAAGTTCCCTCTCTCCATCCAGCTCTTATGACATTTTATTCTCCCTTTTAAATGAGATTTAAGCTTCCTTATTTTGGGTCTTCTTTCTTGTTTAGCTTCTTTACAAACCCTCAGATATTTAGTTCTTTCCCTGAAACCAGGAAGCCTTCCCTCTGTATTGGGGCAGGGTCAGAGCTTCTACAATTTAAACTTTCTTAAGTATTTAAACAACAATAGTCAGGGTTGGTAGTACAAAACTGTCTTTCCAGTCCTTCAGAAGTGGAGGGGAGAGTGTCAAGCATTCAAAGTTATCCTCAGATACGTAGAGAATTTGAGGCCTGACTAAGCTATAATAGAGCCCTGAATCAAAGAAAAAAAAGTCATAGGACAGCTAAATCCCATGTGGCCAATACAAATGGAGAATGATCTTCTCAGTGGTGATAAATATCTGAAGTCCAGAGTCTAGCAGGTCTATAAGCTGAAGAGCATACCCATCAGCAATCTACCCATAAGACCCAGAATTAACCTGCTCAGCAACACTGCTCTCTGGTTTAATATCTAAAGTTTCTCTTTTAACACATCAAGAAATAACTTTATAACTCATAGGCTAAAAAATAAAAAATTATTTCCTCTGTATTCGTTGACCTCTCATCCTTTAGTAATTCTAAATTAATTTTTTTCTGCTTCATTTCATCAAAAGAAGACTAAAAGAAATGAATGAATTTCTAGATTCATCCAAATCACCAAAGTTAAAGCATAAAGAAGATGAACAGCTAAAAGACATTCAAAACAAACAGGGAGATGGGAAGAGAGATAAAATGTCTTCCAACTTTAAGAAAAAAATCTCAGGCCCAGATGGATTCACAGAAGAATTCTACCAGGTTTTCAAAAAAGATCTGCAAACAGTGTTTTCATATTGTTTAAAAGATTAGAAACAGAAGTTACACTTTCAAACTTTTTCTGTGAGCCACACAACAACCACCACAACAAGAAAACTACAGGCCAACACCCTTCATCAATCTAAGTGCAAAAGTCCTCAATAAAATACTTACAAACTAATCACAGGTATATATTAAAAAGACTATCCACCATGGTCAAGTTGGCTTTGTCCTTGAGGTCCAGGAGTAGTTTAACATATTTAAGACAGTAAACATAGTAAATCATATAAAGAGACTTAAGTATTTATAGTAGAATGGGCTCATACTCTAATAAATTTCAGACCTCCTAGGGCCTAGCACTTCCCATATCAGATGACTTCAGTGTCTCCAAGTTGTGTCTATGTCACTGTCAGTTATTACCCTAGTGTTCTTTGCTTGGAGGCACATGCCAAAACAACATGCCACATGTGCATCCATCCAAGCTTGATCTTTAACTCTTGTTCCTTCTAGGGCATCAGACAACAGAAGACACTTTAGGAGTGGTAGGTAGTGTGGGCAGGTCACCTGGAATCAGGAGTTAATGGGAGGATGCTAGTCATGTGGAACTCCATCCTGCCTTGGCAAGAAATCCCACAGAAATCTGAACTGTTGATATGAGCCAGAGCAGCATAGTCAGGGACAGGGTTCACTAAGGCTGCAGTTCCTTTCCACAAGTCTGACAGGGCAGAATTCTTGACATCCTCCTTGATGAGGGTGGAGGTTACATACAGGCAGGGAGATGCCAGCTAAAGGAAAGGCCATTTCCGTAGGAAACAGAAGAGTGTGCATTCCTGGCATCATGGAATACCTTGAATTATTTAATCCTGAAAAGGAAAGGATATTAAAATAGTTAAGCATTCTTCATACTGATTTCTAGAGTGGCTTTTGCATCATCACCACCAGTGAATTTGACTTCCTCCTTCTCCACAGCCTCATCAAAATTTTTATTGTTTTGTTGATCATAATGATTCTAGCTGCAGTGAGATGAAGTCTCAAAGTTGTTTTAATTCACATTTCCCTGATTGCTAAGGATGATTAACCCTTTTTAAAATCAACCTTTTATTGATTCTTTGTGAATTTCACATCATGCACCTCAATCCCACTCATCTCCCCTTTCCTTCTTACCCACTCTCTGCCCTTGAAACCTCCCCCTCAAAAGAGAAAAGGGAAAAAACTCATTGTGGAAAGTATATTGTGTCACATTATGTGCCGCAGTATATACCCTTTTGTTCACACTTCTTCAGTTGCAAATGTTCATTGCAATGAGTACTTGGTCTGTTTCAAGGCCTCCGGCTTCTGCTATACTATCAATACTTGGTCCTCACCAGAACTTACACTGGTGTTGCTCTGTGTCATGGAAATCCTGCAGCTTTGGATCTGTAGGCCCTGCCCCTTCACACGCTCCAGCAGCTCATCAATGGGGTATATGTTGGGGTGAGCCAACTCAAAGCGCTGAATCCGGGCCTAGGTTGTAGCTGAGATGGTCAATCAGCCAGCTCTCCAGCACTCACATCACCAGGAAGCACTCTCCAGCACTGCCCTGGCTAGGTTAGCTCACTCAATGCCACAACCAGCAAGGAGTAGAGCCAGCTCTCCTCTCATGCCCTTGAGCTGGCTCATCTAGGCCCATGCCAGCGAGGCCAGCTCTATTCTGTTACCCAGACGAGTTCAGCTTTCCTACTTTCATGCTCTCAGGGCTGGCTCAACCACAACCGGAAACCATCTGAGATATTTTTAATTCAGTTTGTATTTCTTCTATTGAGAACTTTCTGGATTCCTAGTCCATTTTCAATTGGCTCATTTTTTCCTTGATTCTTTGGGTTCTTTTATTTTTTGTATATTCTAGATATGAAGTCTCAGTCAGATGTATATCTTCCAAAAGTTCTTTTCCATTTTGTGTATTTCTTCTCCACTAAATTATTTGTTTCCTAAGATGAACAATAGCTTTTTACTTTTATGAGGTCTCTGTTGTCAGCTATTGGCCTTAATCCCTTAGCAAATAGAGTCGGGTTCAGAAAGTCCTTTCTTGCACTTATATCCTATAAGGTACTTCCTAACAGACCAGTTAAATCTATTATATGACCTAGGTTATATCATTCCTTGGCTATGCTCAAAGGCCCCAACAGCCTATTCCACAGATACTTGCTCAGCAAAGTTCACTGCTGCCCATTCACAAGAGACAGAAAACGGAAACAGTGTAAACTTCCTTCAACATATGACTAGATAATGAAACTGTGGCATATCTACACAATGAAATACTACCCACCTGTAAAGAATAATGGAATTTGAAGGTAAATGGATGAACCTAGAAGTGGTTATATTCAATGAGGTAACCTAGACGGAGAAAGATGAACTCCATGTGGTCTCTCTATTCTATGGTTCCCAGCTCCAAATATATAACATGAGTAAACATAGAAATGGGAAAAGTATAATGATGCACAATATGTGAGAGGGGTTGAAAAGAGTCCAGCAGTTTAGAGGTGATATAAAGTGGGAAGTGAAAAAATGGGGAGGCTTCAATTGGGGAGGACAGAAGGAGGTCAAAACAGAGGCAGGAAAAATAACACAAAGGTTATCTAATAAAGCCTCAAGGAATCTTATTTTATATTTCCCTAGGATTATATATAAAACATATAAATGTGTGTATACATATATACAACACACATACACACACAAATATAAACACACACACACACACACACACACACACACACACACACACACACAATCCTTAAGGAAGTTAAGCCACTTCAGATGATAATGCTCACTAAAGAATCCTAGATTAACAAAAATTCAGTACCAGGCATGAAAAGGCTCCTTTTAAATGTTTGGCCAGAGTAGTCCAAGTGACTGACAGACCGTATAAATTATAAATGTAGCCTTTTGGTTTTCCCCAGGAGTTGAAGGTGAGGACCTATTGCTAAAACACAGCATACTTGGGACATAGGACTCAGATGATTCAGGCTTTATCTGGCCTGAAAGCCTGTTTCCTGTGGTCTAGCATCCATGGTTCCAGAAATTACTATGCACATTGCCAAGGGAAGGAATCAATTAAACAATCTGACCCAGCTGCAAACCTATGAACCACAAGAATGATCAGCATTGCAAAATATACTAAAGTACAGTAAGGGCCACTAGTGTCAGTGGCAACCAACAGTTATCTAAATGGACTTAAGGCCCATTCAAGAAAATGGGAGCTATACTTGGAGCCGGAAACTTAACCAGATTCCTATGGCTTATGTGGGTAAGGTCGTGGACCTTAGAAAAGAATCCATGACCATTACTTTGCTAGAAGAGCATAATTCCTTATTACATTCTAAATCTTATCTTTATACTCACAGATTATGTAGTTACACCACCCCTCATCAATGATGTCTCATTTAAAGAAAATGGAAAACATCACAGAAAGCCACAGCTGAACAGACTGTGGAGAGTCTACCTTTGTGGATATATTACATCACAACTCCTGCATCTATGGCTCAGGCAACATTTTGGAAGAGGGGCAGAAAGACTGTAAGAACCAAGCATACTAGAAAGTCTTCTGTGAGACAATCTTTCCTAGAAGTGAATGAATAAATAATACTGGGACAGTGGCAATGTCACTGACATGTTAAAATGGAGTCCAACTCCTAGACAGAGAATTACTGCTGCCAGAAGAATTAGCCTCTGCCAGGCATGAACTGTCTTATTGCTTGTAACAGAGTGGTCAGGCTTGAGTTCACATACTCACAAATAATAAAACCAAACTCAGCAATTGCATATATATATATATATATATATATATATATATATATATATAACATAATACATACATGTGTGGGGAAAATATGAGGGCTTCAAGGGAGAATACCTGGGAGGAGCTGGAGATAGGAAAAAGGTATTGATATAATTCTATTTCAATTAAATCATATATAGAGAGAAAGAGGGCATCTTTTTACATAGTTCTGGATGGTCTAGAACTCACTATGTAGACCAGACTAGTCTAGAACTCAGAATGATCCATCTGCCTCTGAATTTTGAGTATTGGAGTTAAAGGCATGTGCCACTATTTCCAACTAAAATCATAGATAGGTAGATAGATACCTATAGATATAGATAGATAGATAGATAGATAGATAGATAGATAGATAGATACACAGATACATAGATACACATGCAAATACATATATAGATATACATAGTTAGTTGGTTAGTTAGTTAGTTAATTAGTTAGGCAGAAAAATATACAGCCATGTATATTAATTACAGCTGAGAAAGAACGAATGAAGGATGTGGTTTCAATTCAGATGATATATATATATATGGCTTAATAACATATCTGAGTCAAGAGCAAGGAAATCACAGTCTTAAAGACATATTGGAAAAGACATATTGGAATAGCCACACAGGCCAATCAGGAAAGCACATAGAATAATAGAAGGAAGAAGAGTATGCTTCTAAACAGAGGACAAGGGTATTATCTCCATGCCTTATAATGCCTTTTTGCAGAAATGAGGTATTTAGTAACCTGTTGTTAATATAGAGCAATTTTAATCCAGCAACATGCCTTCTCTGACAAAAAATCACATCTAGAGATCTTGTAGTTCTGTGTGATCCAGTTGTAGTACAACACACATTTAATCCCAGAAGATAGAGGCAAGCAGATCTCTTGAGTTCAAGGCTATCCTGGTATAGAGCAAGTTTCAGGTAAAGAAAAGCTTAGGTCCAGGAGTAGTGGTACATCTTCAATCCAAGCACTCAGAAGACAGAAGCATGTAGATCTCTGTGTTCTAGTTGGTCAGTTCAGGTGAGTCAGTAAGTTACTAGTCAGTAGTGCAGTGGAGTGGGGTTCATGACATTTCAGTTCAAGGAGTTCACAGGCAGTCTTTACAGGGATAGTTTTACTGACAGGTTGAAGAGAGAACAAGCTAGACACAGGTTAAGACAGAATGAGCTACAGAATGAGAAGGAAACAGAATATTAGAACAGATTGCTAGTGAGGCCAAGTAGAGCAATTCAAAAAGAAGCTGAGAGAAGCCAGTTTGAATCAATTAGCTTGGAGAGGAGTTTGAGTCAGAACAGCTAAGTTGAACCAGCCAACCAGAATTCAAAAAAGAGCTAAAAAGGATGAGCTTATTCAGCAGTAAGCTTCCAAGATAACAATTAAATAAAGTGAATAAAATATGCATTTTGCAATTAAGGAAATTAAAATGTAGTTGATGAGGTCTTCCTATTTGTCCTATACATGCATCTTAGAGGAAGCTCTATACAACAGGTCACCTTGAGTGCCTTATGGAGCACAACTTGTGTGTACACCAAGGACCCTAACTTCCAGGAAAGGATACCAGATAGCCCCAAGATGAAATCCTTAGTGCCAGAAAGTAGCTTCAAGGAGTCTGTGGGTCCTTATACCTTCCCTTTCTGCCTTATCTTTTCAAAGCATCCTACACTTGCTGTGTTGCCCTAAAAGTCAAACAAAAGATGTCCATACCTCTCAAGTGCAACATCCTATAGATTCTAGATGACCACTGAGGCCAAGATGACCCCATTAGATCCCATGAGACAGTGAACATAGATAGATGTCAACTTAAATGTATTTTTAAGGTATACTCACTCAGGGAAACTGGAGACCATCCTGATAGAAAGAACCTGACATCCAAGATATACTTTCAATCTGCTCCTTTGGGCTACACTTCTTTAAAATAATAAAAAGTGTATTAAGCAAGTGATATGTGTTTGTCTAGACCATGGAATAGCTGTCACTAAAGATATACCCTTATTGGTTTGCCTCTTCTGTTTCCAAGGTGGCTACTTCTGTTGACCCATGTTTATAACAGAACTTCTGTAAGAGTGAGGGAGAAGCCTTTGTTCACATGAACATGAATCTTTCCCCCCGAAAAGTCCAAACCAAAGGCACAAATATACTTGACGTCTGTAGGGGTCAAAGGTGTTGAGTTTGAATAAGGGGTCAGAAGCAAGAAGAATGTAGCCTAAGGACATACTCCAGGTAAACTCTCAGGCTGCTTGGAGACTGACAAACATCAACCACCTCCTGATAACACCTCCACTATTCATTTTAAAACCAGTGTGCACATCTCCCGTTATTGTAGGAGCTTCAAAGATATGTTTTACTAAATCTGTACCATCTATGATCTATATTGAGTCAATAATAGTGCTTTACAGAAATAAAAGCAGAGACTGTTAGGCTTTGGGAATCTTTCCATTTTTCTTTTAATGTTTGAAAAATATAGAGGTTGTCGCCATAGTTTCTATGGGATTGTCTTCTTAGTTATGCTTTGCTCAAATCCTTTGCAATGACCCCATTGGAAACAGGATAGAGCCAACTCAAGGACGAAGACAGGTCCAATAACTGACTCAGCATCCTCATCTTTTCCAGTTACCTAAGAACTGCTCTAACGAAGCCTGCATTTTGGACAATTTCATAGTACTGACAAACAAAACTAAAGAACAAACTGTTTATAGAGGATGGTAGTCAGGACAACTTTTCAAGATCAACTCAAACTTGGGGCAACTTCTATAGACAAGGGATACTGGTTTCATTTAAAACATAAAATAAAATTTCTACAATACTATTAGTATGTATAATATAAAAGCAAACTATTATTAACTAATAACACTTTTTTTTGTCTTGATGTAAGTAGTTATTGTATGTAGCTCAGCCTGAGATTTCCTTCAAAGAAAGGCCCGTGGATTCACACCCAATCATGTGTAATGGGACTTATCGAAACTCAGAGATAGAGCCTCATGGGAGGTCCTTAAGGCACTGGGAGTGTACCCTTAGAGGAAATTGTAGCACCATAGTCGCCTCCTTTCTTTTACCTCTTTGATACAAGTTGAGCAGTTTTGCACTAGACACAACTTGCTGCCTCACCACAGGCCCAGAATAATGGGGCTAATTGATCAGGGACTGGAATTCTAAAATATGAACAAAAATAAGTCTTTTCATAATTTACTTATCTCAGGCATTTATTTCATGGTAGAGAAGGAAAGCTATCTAATAGAGAAGTTACATAGTGTTCATATACTTTGAAATAGTTCATTAATCATTTGAAGAAATAAAATAAGCAATAAGCGGCAAAATTGCTATCCCAATGGCTGTCCTATAGTAAATTCAACTATTTTTATCAAAATATATTCACACTGATCAGACCTTGTCTTTTAAGGATCACATGGTACTGGGAGTAATTGGATTGTTACATCTTCACTTAGACAAAGGAGAGTAATAGCCACATGATGCTATGTATAAGAATTTGGAGAAATATGTATATAAAGATATTGGCACCTACCATAGATGAAGTTTTCTTACTTATATCCCAAAAGAGTGCAGCATAGACATTCAGTTTGTAACTAGCTTTTATTGAAGTTACCCCTTCCCGTGACAGTTTCTCCTCTTGTAAGTAAATAACTGCAATATTAAAGTGCAATTAGCTCCAGGAGACATGGATGTGACTAAAGAAGCCTGGCGACTCTCTTACAGCTAGCTCATGCTGAAGTAGATTTTCTTGCTCACCCAATGACCTAACCAAATTACATGAAATGACTTTTCCTCTCTCAAACCCCTATACAATCATGTGAAGGCAAGACCCCAATAAACACAGAAACTGTCTGCTTCAGACACAAGCACTTCTTAGCACTAGAATTTAAGGCCTGGAATGTGGATTATTTCCTCAAAGCAGCAAAACTGTTGATCACAGTGGATTCCAGGAATATTATTTGAAGGACCTGCTGGCAAAATTGATTAATGCATTTTAGACACGACAGACTTGCAGTCTGACTTCCTTTTCCAAACACAGAAACTGAATATACAAAATTAAGATCAGCTGTCACTAGTTAAATATTTGAAGTCTGTTCATGTATACGTGTAAATAGGATAACTGACTGAAGATTTTTGTATTAGGTTCTGACCCATGATACAAGTCCTTGTTTGGATTTTGTTGCTGTGGTTACAAACCATTACCTAAGCAACTTGGAGAGGAAAGAATTTATTTGGCTTGCCCTTTCTGATCACAGTATATCATTGAAGGAAGCCAAGATAGGAGCTCAAGGTAGGAATATGTAGGTAGGAACTGAGAAAATGCCCTCACAGACATGCTCACAGTCCAGTGTGATGGAAGAAATCCCTCAATTGAGGTTCCTTCTTCCCAGGTGACTTCAGTTTGGTTGTGAAAAACTAACCAGCACAATATATTTTTTGTTTTATGTTTATTCTTTTTAATGGCTTTTGGGAAGTATTAATTTATTTTACTATGCCTCCCATTCTCAAGTTGAGAGACTCTTTTTTGTTATTTTACATACATATGTACCATGCACACACTGATAATACTTGGGCTGTTAAAGAATAAATGTCATGAGAAGCTCTGAACCCTGTGAACTATCGTAGTGACCAGAATCACAATATATGCCTTTGAATGCAGGATGCTTGTTCTGAATATGCACACATATGCATAAGTATACATATGAATATATGTATGAATCTATATATGTTAATCATAGCATAGCTAGAGAAACTAAGTAAAAATATTTTAAAACACTCCAATTGAAAAAAAAAGGTGTTTTTATGTTTGTAGATGGAATTATCTTATAAATAAAAATTTTAAATGCTTTACCAAACAAGTTTACTAGTATATGCAAATCTAGAAATAGTACAGAATACAAAATCAATACACTTTCTGTGAAAATTTTTGCTAGAATTTTGATGAATACAGCATTGAATCTATAGACTGCAGGACTTATTTAAAAAAAAAAAAAAAGATTTCTTTCTTTTCCTTTATGTGAACTAGTGTGTGCATGTGTGTGTGTGTGTGTGTGTGTGTGCAACACATGTGTAGTTGTGATGCTGGGAGGTCAGAAGAAGGTGTCATGTTGCCTGGAACTGGAGTTATAAATGGTTGTGAGGCTCCATGTGGGTGCTAGGAACTGAGCCTATGTCCTCTGCAAGACTAACAAGTAATCTAACTTGTGGAGTCATCTCTCCAACTCGGGAGCTACATTTGAAAATGCATAGTTGCTTTTCTGGCTCCAAAAGACATCTGTCTCTGTAAGGTCATTGGTCTCCATGTCATGATTTCCCTTCTGATCTGAAAAAAAAGGCTGTATCAATTTATTTTTCACACACTGAACATGTTATCTAAATGAACATGAACAGAAATGTTGTCTAAAGCAATATTTTTGGAGTCCCCTTTATGAGACACCAGAGTTCCATTTCTTGATGCCCAAAAGTAACCTTCCTCTAGTTACTGCTGACAGGAACATAGACACATGTCCAGGCAATAGTCAGAAGAGACTATTATAATGAAGGCAGATACTACTAGCACAGAAGGCTATCTGGAGTTGCCCTATGGTATCCACAAGCTTAGAACCAAATTGAGCAAATCTCGCTATAAAGAAACCATTTATGTTGTCATAGCACTGAAGACAGGTAAGATACAACTCTACAGCTCCAGGGTCAACTGGATAAGATTAGCAGTGTCCTGCAGCAGGTTTTCAGGACAGCATGAAGTTGTCATTTCCATGGAAATTTACCTCTGTGAGCTGGGGGAACACTGGCTCAGAGCAGGCAGGAGGACACTGAGCTGGGTTCTTACATACTGCTGTTCTCCAGTTCCAGGGTGTGCAGAGTGGCTGTGACGAATCCTTCAGGCAGAGCTACAAAAGGCTCAGTGATATAAATTAAACAGCATTCAACAATAAGTGCAACCATATTCTATGGTAAGCACTATGTATACTTGTCTACAGCTCACAAGAGAGCTCCCAGACTACATGCTATTGGCTCCTATGCTCTCCTTCGCTGCTTTTCATGAAAAGACTTAGGAAAGCTTCCAGAGTTGACTATGAGAACATTTGGGGTGGGGGAATGTGAGGGAGGGAAGAAACCTGCGGATATCACCATCTCAAATGCAGCACAACGCAAAGCAGATTACTAAGAAGGCAAGAGGCAAATAGGTGCCTAACAAGTAGAACTGTGCAGACTGCAGGGAGATTATGGACTTCAGACACATGTTGGAGATGAGGTTTAAAAAAAAAAACAGACTGAGGATACCTGTTGGTGAGAAGAATGCTAGAGAGATGCCTCTTGGATCTTCCTCTAGTGACTTGGCCTTTCCCAAAGCATAGGTGACTTATGCATAATGTTCTTTGAATTTTAACACCCCCCCCCCATTCTTCTAAGGAAAACCATCATTTTAGGTTCTTCCAGAGGCCGGTGATTACCTTGTGACTTGCTTTCCGAAGAGATATGTTTCCTCTGTGTATCTTCTGCATGCAACAGTAGGGTTCCATGTCACATGTTGATCAGTGTCCTGTGTCCCACTTAGACTGAAAGATTTATAAGAGAAATGTCTGTGTCTTGTGCTCTCTGGACCCAAATATCTTCATGTCTGAATAAACTACTATACATTAAATCAATGTAGAACGGATTTATTTGCACACACTTTTGACTGTGCAACACATTGGCACCTACTTAGAAGCTTGCTCAGGTAATATTTTCACTGATTCCACTGGAGGACTTTCAAATAATGCTTCTTTTGTGCCTCACCACAGTGCAAGATTTCTTAGGAATCGCCAGTCTTCTTGCCTCTTCAAAGATGATGCTTTTGTGATCAACTTGGATCTTTTTTTACCTTCTTCATAAGTAGTTTTGTAAAAGTCACCTGTGCTGGGTTATG
This sequence comes from Arvicanthis niloticus, assembly GCF_011762505.2. Classification (NCBI taxonomy): domain Eukaryota; kingdom Metazoa; phylum Chordata; class Mammalia; order Rodentia; family Muridae; genus Arvicanthis; species Arvicanthis niloticus. The sequence continues at coordinate 35,510,980 of NC_047668.1, read as the reverse complement.
CTACAACATCTGTGTCCTTACACTAATATAACTCCCATTCACACATTTAAAACTCTGGAGATTTAAAAAGAAAAAAATTTTAATCTACAGAAAAAAAAAAGAGGCCACAATTCCATAAGCTCAGCATCAAGAATTCTATTTTTAAAAAACTCATTTACAAGAACTTGAAAAGATTTAATTTCTAGTATCATCAAAAGATGGCTTCAATAATTAGAAAACTATTTCCTTTGGAAGCAATCGAATACAACATATAATTTAATTGCTGTCCATTACATGAGTGATAATGCAGCAGCAAATTTTCAAAATGCAGCTGCTTCATCTAAGCTTCATGATCATAAAATCATGTGCTTCAGGACCTAGAGGGTTTTTTTTCAAGATCTACATTTAACATTTTAAAATCCAATATTTTGTCCAAAATATTTGTAACTTACATATTCATTGCAATTTTTTTCTGTTACATAGTCTCATGCTTATGATTGTGGTTGAACTATAGTAAAGCTGCCTTTCTTCTAGCATTCCACCTGAATACACACTCTGTTCTGCAGTCATCCTTTGAAAGTTCAGCATGCTGAATAAAACTGCAACTGATGGCTAGTAATAGAGAAACAAAACCCAATACAACTATCCTGAATGGTGACCCAACCCATGTTTAACCTCTTTCACATGTGGTTGGGATGTTTGTACAGAATTAGCTATAACAGAAAATTTATGTGGCCACGCGATGATAGTGGGTACATGGGGAGGTTGTGAGAAGGGCTTTCAGGGGTTACTGCTATGCTCTTATTCATGAACACATAGGACAGCCTAGATAAGATTCTGCTTAATGTCCATAGCACCATGGGATCATATTTGTGCTCATACAATAATTTAAATCCAAACATAGCTGGTTCAGGTTCAGCCCAGGCTGAGGTGACCATACACTGAAGATGACTTTCTATTGGTTCATAGGACCAAAATATTAGAAATAATCTGTGATCAAAGGATGAAAATCTACTTAATGTAGGTCAGTGTGGTCCTCGGCCATGCCAGCTACCCAAAATGTACTCCCAATGTTTTTTAAGCCATCAATATGTAATTATTTAGCTCTTTAATATTTCTACAAATCATCATCACTTCTACATTACACATAGTAATTCAGTGACTATCTGGAGTCAAGAGCTTCCCACCTAAATTCAATGATGGAATAAGATTGATTTCACGTCTCCCTTCTGAATAGTGAAAAACATATACTGAGTTCATTGCATATACAAGTAATGAACACGTAAGTTACAAATATTTTGGACAAAATATTGGCTTTTATAATGTTAAATGTTGATCTTGCAAAAACTCAGTATATGAAAATCCTGTCCTTTTATTGAAGATTTTGGAAATGAGCAACTGTCATATACAATACATATTCCTAGCATATTATGCTTAACTCACATTATCAAAGATAATTTGGGGGTTGTAGTACTGTTAATGCTTCCAGACAAGTACTCAGTGAATATACTTGTAGTTGGGGCATTTTAGGTGGCATATCATGGGTTGTCTCAGCAAGAGGGAGATGGCAGAAACTTCTATAAGATTTGGTTATGTTTGGTAACATATGAAGTTTTAATAAACAGAGCTCAGCTTGGGTTGCCTTCTCTCAGGAAGCAGACACAGTTTTAAGATTTGGCACGTCCATGTCTTACCTGGAGTAGGCAGGACTAGAATGAGCTTTATGTCACATAAAGATGTAATTGATATTACTATTAACAGGAAGAAGGGATGTCCAATATTCTATGTTATTGCCAGTGTCCATGTTCTATGTTCATCTGAAATTACTTGGAGCTCTTTTCTTTGATCTCTGACGAATGCAGTCTGATTCTGATGCTCTCTAGGTGATTTATGTCCAATGGGAGAACACTTGAGGATGAACAGGCACACACACACCCCTGGCTGTCAGAGCAGATTTTTTCCCTCAAAATCCATAAATAAAAATATTGTCACTTACTTGACTTGATCTAGACTCACAATGGCCAAAAGTGAAGGCATATGTGGAAAGCCAGAACATCATAGAGCTCTGGAATTCAGTATAACTGTATACTTCCTTGAATGAGCTGTGAGAGCCTTCTTCATTCCATGCATCTGGTAGGCTCTGAGCACTCGTGCATTTAAGAAATAAAGAATGATGCTACCAGCATTGGACTTCCAAGTCCACCTGGGGCTTCCATTTGGTCATTTTATGTCTCCCATTTGAAGTTAACTTCTTAGAATAGGAGCTTCCTCATCTCAAGGTTGACCACACAGTCCCACATTGAGTAGCAAGGAGCTTCTGTCTGATCTTCTGTGTGCCTTTAATATACAACATGAGCCTAACTCTTAGCCATATTCTCCGGTGACGAATTAGTCACAGGTATATTTTTAAATATCTACAGTCACTCCAATGCCATTCAAAATTGAGAGCCACTAGCCTGGGATCTGACCTTAGGTATCAGATTGAGGTCTAGCTCTGCCATTCTAACCATTTTTTTCCTGGGTATCTTTATGTGACTCAATTAATAAGTTAAAAATTCCTTCCTGACCTATAAATTGTCCAGAAATATAGTTCACAGGCCCTTTAAGAATATTGGATGGTAAACTGAAAGGTGATTACATCCACCCTACCACTGTTTTTGCTGTGAATTGTGATGCAGCCTCAGCTCTTTTACCACTGTGACTCTGTGAAACCATCCATCAACAATCTTAATCAGAGATCTGGAGAAGATAGATTCTCGAGGGTCTGGCCTTTCCAGTCCACCAGCAAAGAAAGTGAAGTTCCCAAATACAAAATGGCTTCTTCTCAGGACTCCTGGGTAGCTGACACCAGTAGAAGATGTCCTGCATTCCAAATAGTGGAAGCCATACTGTCCCTAGACACCAGTCCTTGTTATCTGATACCTCCCTGGATATTAGCAGACAGGCAAGAAGGTAGCATTTCTACTTCTGGTCAGAACCATTCTCTCTGACCCCACTCCTCAGTTTTCTTGGATTTCTCAAGGGGAATTCCTTTATTTCTATTTCTAGAATCATAAGAATATTTTGATAACTAAATACAGATGAGTACCAAAATCTATTCAGTCAATATTTATGAAGTTGTAGGAACCAGGAGTCTCCAGGGCTCTTGTTATCCAGTTGATGGACACAGCCATTTGCTGTGATTATTGGAGCTAAGAAGCTCTGTCTCTGAAACCAGAGGTTGTGTGGGCTCAGAAATTGAACGTCTGGGGTCTCCCTATGTTCCTTATATCATTTTGGTTCCAAAGGACATGGATTATGTTCAGTTTCTAACCCTGGAAAAGCATAGATCTCAATTGTTCATCGCCTTGTCCTTGCACACCACTTACAGTGTTTATGAAATTGTGTCTACACAATTCCTACAAAGATTAGGAAGATGATCATCATCAAATTACCTTCACATTCTTGACACAACTTGTGTGTCATTTCACCTTACAAGAATAAATTGGGAAACCAAGGCCAGGGACAGCTAAAATATTACCTGCTAATATAAGCTGAATTGAGTGGCAAGGATAACTTTTGCTCCCAAAACTTCTGTTGTTTTGATCTATAATGCTCTTAGCCTTGATGTAGTGATGTGTCTATCTGAAGATCACTGATGGCAAGATGTTACTAGTGTAATTATTATCTACATGTAGATCTTGATTTCTTTAGATTGGGCACAAGGTGTTTGGTGATTTCTTGGGTATTTCATAACAACCCTAAAGGGCAAATGCCTTTGCGCCCTTTTTTATTGAAGCCTAGAGAGAGCTGCCCTCGAAGGATAAGAGAACTCACACACCCATAGTGACCAGAATCCAAAATTTCCCTAAAATCACACCAGCTTCCCAGCTATGGTCTGCTTCCATAATTATAGTATAAAATTTTGAAGCCCCATTCCAAACAAATTTACTTTGCATTTTTATATTTCCTCTCCACTCACCAGTTAACTTAAAATATAAATATTAGCAATGGGCATTGTGATAAATGCAAGAACACAGAAATGAGTAAGCATGGACCCACCCCAAGAGAAAGTCTACCATGATCACACTCTGATAATCTGGATTGTGGAGCCAGCATGACAGAACATGACTTTAGAAATTTTAGAAAGACTGAAAAGAGTGAGGCTGACAAAGGATCCATTTTCCTGAGAGATTGACTTGACTAGGTATGTACAAATCAGTTCTCTGGGTATCTGCCCTCCAACTGTTTGAATTCCTACTGTCTTGATTACTTTTCTCTTGCCATGATACCACCATGAACAAGGTTACTTATAAATTAAACCATTAATTTGACTTATAGTTCCAGAGGGTTAGAGTCATTGGTAAAGGAACAAAGGCCTGGAGGCCTGAATAGCTAAAAGTTCACCTTGATCCACACATAGAATACAGAGTGAGCTAATTGAAAATTATGGGAGGCCTCCAGGACACAACCCTTCCAACAATACCATACCTCCTAATCCTTCCCAAATAGTTTCATTAACTGGGGTCCAAGTATTCAAGTCTATGAGCCCACTGAGGTCATTCTTTTTCAAGCCACACCTACTTTCCATTTTTCTGGGACACACAGACCTGTTCTCTGGGTAAGTGCATTTCAACTTTCCTGAAACATATATTCTATTACTCTGAGTACTGCACTGTAATAAATACAAGAACACAGAAATGAGTGGTGCTTTGAAGACATACATTTCAATTCTTCATGCTGCATTTACCTATCCCTGGGATATCTACTGTAGGGCTCTGGGTTCTCCCATTCCAAAATTTTGATTCTGCCCCATATTGTATCTAATCCTGGGTCTCGATGGATGTGTCATATCTTTAATAGGATGATCTTTCTGCCTCTTTAGCTTAAACTTTACCTCCTTGTAATCTCCTGCTAAAATTTGTTCCAGCACTTGAGTATACACTGATTCAGGCTTCCATATTACAACATATACTTCAGATAATGCAACGTTCTGTGTGACTTCAAACCCTAGGTGTTGTCTCATAGCTTTAAAGGGGACTCTTCACTTTGGTATCCATGGCACTGAAATGGCCCCTTCATACTTCTTGAACTATCCATTCATGTTTGTTAATTAAATCAGTAATAAAATATGCCTTTTGGATCATCTGACTTGAAAATATTATCAATTGGGTCTAAACTGAATTGATTGGTCATGCTGCAAATATCCAGACTTAAGAACATGGGTACCAGAGACCCATGTGATAGAAACCACTGATCTCCAATAAAAATGCCAAAGACATCAGGAGAAGCAGGGGGTTCACTGAAGTTGAGAGCTAGACAGCACCTGGCCTAACAGCTCAGAAGGAATTTAATAACACATGCTGTGACCTTGAAGCCTACAAACAATCTAAAGCATAAAAATTTCCTAGGAATAGTTAACGACTTTGTTCATCTTTTAAGATATTTAACAAAATAGCTTATTGCTTTAATTGTACTATTTTTTCCAGAAATTACAAAGGAAACTCATAGTAAAATTGAAAGGAACCTCATAATAAAATTCTGCAATTAGACAAGTGAAGAAAAAAACCTCTGTTGTGAAAAGACAAAGAACTCTGACTTTCTGATCTACACAAGTGGGAAGTACATTGTAGCACTCACAGACCATCACAACTCAGAGATGCACAGAGCAGGAAGTAGCAGTGACTTCCAGTAGTGGTTTGAATGAAAACCCCCCACCCCCTCAGGCTTATGTATTTAAATACTTGCTTCACAACTGGTAGAATGTTTTGGGAAGAGTCAGAGAGTATGGCAGTGTTGGAAGAGGTGTGTTACCAGGGATGGACTTCAAGGTTTTAAAAGCCCAGACACCATGGTTGACTCTCATCTTTTGCTTGTGGGTCAGATGTAAGCTCCTAGCTGCTGTTCAAGCGCCATGCCTACCTGCCTGCTCCCATACACATCACCATAATGATCATGGACTAATTCTCTGAAACTATAAGCAAGCCCCCAATAAACTCTTTCTTGTACAGGTAGCCTTGGTCACACTGTTTTGCCAAGGTTATTGAACACCCTCAGCCTTTACTTGAAACCACAACTGTGAAGAAAAGTGCACAAAGTTAAACTTTTAATATTGCGAAGCCCTGCAGAGCCTTACCTGGAGGGCACATAGTAACATAAAAGCACTAACAAGGAAAGAAGAGTGAAGTCATAATTTTGTGTACATCATGAGAGAAAAAAAACTCTACTTAGAAGTCAAAAATGAGTCTGCTACATTCCATGTTATCTAAAGCCCAAGGAGAATATTTTAGATAATTTAAGCCAGTCATACTAAAAACTTTTGCTTATGTATCATGAAAGACACACCTGTGACTCAAATGTTATCTATCATCCTTAAATTATGAACCAGAAACTAACTGTTCAAATTTCTGAAATACAAGTTGCATTTTTTAAATTTTTTAAGTCATATTTTTTATAATTTTTTATTGGATATTTTATTTACAGTTCAGATTTTATCCCCTTACCCCATTTCCCCCCACCAAGAAACCCCCTATCCAGTTCCTCTCCTCTTGAATCTATGAGGATGTGTCTTCACCCATCCCCCACTTCCACCTTCCCACCCTCAAATTCCCCCAAACTTGGTATCCAGCCTTCATGGGACCAAGGATCTCCTCTCCCACCTATGCCTGACAAGGTCATCCTCCCCTTCATATACAGCTGGAACCAAGGGTCCCTCCCTATGTGCTCCCAGATTGATGGTTTAGACCCTGGGAGCTCTGGTTGGTTGGTATTGTTGCTCTCCTCATGGGGCCTCAAAACCTTTCAGCTCCTTCAGTCTTCTCTCTAACTCCTCCATTGGAAATCCCTTGATCAGTTCAATGGTTAGCTGTGAGCATCTGCATATGAATATATGTCAGACTCTGGGAGACCTTTAAGAAGACAGCTATATCCTAGCTAGTTCCTGTCAGCATACACTTTCTGACATCCACATCAGCCTCTACCTTTGGTGACTGCACATGGGATGGATACCCAGGTAGAATGGTCTCCAGAGGCACCTCCTTCAGTTCCCGTCCCATGCTTTGTCTCCATATTTGTTCCCTTGAGTAATTTGTTACTCCTTCTAAGAAGGACCAAGGCATCCACACTTGGTCTTCCTTCTTCATGAGCTTCATGTGGTCTGTGAGTTGAATCTTTGAATCTTGGGTATTTCGAGCTTCTGGGCTAATGTTCAATTATCAGTGAATGAATACCATGTGTGCCCTTTTGAGATCGGGTTACCTCACCAGATACCTGTGGCGGGAGCAGTCTCCCAGCCGATCTGCTCCCCTCTGGAAACTGAGTCCAGAGGCACCCTAGGGAGGTCATGGACCGCAGAGCAGCAGGTGGGAGAACCTGCACACCACCCTAGGCCTTAGAAGCACAACTAGCAGTAGGGAGCCCCCAGAGCGCACCTGGCATCCAGACCCTGCCCCTGCAGAAAACCACTCCCCTTCCGCCCCTGGCCCGGATACTGGTGGCTGGAACAGTCTCCCAGCCGATCTACTCCCCTCTGGAAACTGAGTCCAGAGGCACACTAGGGATGTCACGGACAGCAGTGCTGCAGAGGTACCCAAGAGAGTTCAAGGACCAAGGACCCCAGAGCTGTAGGCATCCTAGAGAGGACACGGCCCACAGAGCTGCAGAGCAGGGGACACCATATTCTGAAGCATCCTAGAGGAGCAACTACATTCAGAGCAGCAAACACCTAGCTGGTCTACTACCATGGAAACACCATATCCTGAAATATCCTAGAGGAGCCACTGTACCCAGAGCAGCTAGAGCTCAGGATCATAGAGTCATCCGGACTCCGAGGAGTTCTGACACAACCAAGATAATTGGAAAGGCAGACTCCAGTCAGAACCAATGAGTGTGAGTAGCACTACAGCTAACCAAATGGCAAAAGGCAAGCATAAGAATGTAAACAACAGAAACCAAAGTTACTTGGCATCACCAGAACCCAATTCCCCCACCATAGCAAGTCCTGAACACCACATCACACCAGAAAAGCAGGACTCAGAATTAAAATCACTTCTCATGATGATGATGGAGGACTTTAAAAAGCACATAAACAACACTCTCAAAGAATTTGAGGAGAACGCAGGTAAACAGGTAGAAGCCCTTAAAGAAATGCAAGAAAACACAACAAAACAGGTGAAGGAATTACACAAAACAGTACAAAAACGTCCAGAATCTAAAAATTGAAGTAGAAACAATGAAAAAATCTCAAAGAGAGACTACCCTGGAGATAGAAAACCTAGGGAAAAGATCAGGAGTCATAGACACAAGCATCACCAACAGAATACAAGAGATAGAAGAGAGAATGAGAAGACCAAACCTAAGGATAATAGGTATAGATGAAAGTGAAGACTCCCAACTTAAAGGGCCAGTAAATATCTTCAACAAAATTATAGAGGAAAACTTTCCTAACCTAAAGAAAGAGATGTCCTTAAATATACAAGAAGCCTACAGAACCCCAAATAGACTAGACCAAAAAAAAAAAAAAAAAAAAAAAGAAATACCTCCCAATCACATAATAATCAAAACATCAAATATACAAAACAAAGAAAAGATACTAAAAACAGTAAGGGAAAAAGGCAAAGTAACATATAAAGGCAGACCTATAAGAATTACACCAGATTTCTCACCAGAGACTATAAAAGCCAGAAGTTCCTGGACTGATATCATACAGGCCCTAAGAGAACACAAATGCCAGCCCAGACTACTTTACCCAGGAAAACTCTCAATCAATATTGATGGAGAAACCAAAATATTCCATGACAATTCCAAATTTACACAACATCTTGCCACAAATCCAGCACTTCAAAGGATAATTGGTGGAAAACTCCAACACAAGGAGGGAAACTACAACCTAAAAAAAGCAAGAAAGTAATCTTCCAACAACACTAAAAGAAGGTAGCTATACAAACATAACTCCACTGCCAATAACAAAAATAACAGGAAACAACATTCATTTTTCTTTAATATCTCTTAATATCAATGGACTCAATTTTCTAATAAAAAGACATAGACTATAAGATTGGATACATAAAGAGGATACAACATTTTGCTGCATACAGGAAACGCACCTTTTTGAAAAAGACAGACTACCTCAGAGTAAAAAATTGGAAAACATTCTTCCAAGCAAATGGCCCCAAGAAACTAGCTGGAGTAGCCATTCTAATATCAAATAAAATCGTTTTTTAACCAAAAGAAATCAAAAAAGATAAAGAAGGACACTTCATATTCATCAAAGGAAAAATGTACCAAGAGGAACTTGCAATTCTGAACATCTATGCTCCAAATGCAAGGGCACCCACATACATAAAAGAAACTTTACTAAAGCTTAAAGCATACATTGCACCTCACACAATAATAATGGGAGATTTCAACACCCTACTCTCAGCTATGGACAGACCTTGGAAACAGAAACTAAACTGAGACACAATGAAACTAACAGAAGTTATGAACCAATTGGATTTAACTGACATCTATAGAACATTTCATCCTAAAACAAAAGAATATAACTTTTTCTCAGCACCTCATGGTACCTTCTCCAAAATAGACCATATAATTGGTCATGAAACAGGCCTCAACAGATACAAAAAGATTGAAATAATCTCTTGTACCCTATCAGACCACCATGGAGTAAGACTAGTCTTTGACATGGACAAAAACAACGGAAAGCCCACATACACGAGGAAACTGAACAATGCTCTACTCAATAATAACTTGGTCAAGGAAGAAACAAAAAAAGAAATTAAAGACTTTTTAGATTTAATGAAAATGAGGACACATCATATCAAAATTTGTGGGACTCCATGAAAGCAGTACTAAGAGGAAAAATCATAGCTCTAAGTGCACACAAAAAGAAAATGGAAAGGGCATACATTAATAACTTGACAGAACACCTGAAAGCGTTAGAACAAAAAGAAGCTAATATACCCAACAGGAGTAAATGGCAGGAAATAATCAAACTCAGGGCTGAAATCAACCAAGTTGAAACAGAAAGAACTATAAAAAATATCAACAAAACCAGGAGCTGGTTCTTTGAGAAAATCAACAAAATAGACAAACCCTTAGCCAGACTAAACAAAAGGCACAGAGACAGTACGCAAATTAATAAAATCAGAACTGAAAAGGGAGACATAACAACAGAAACAGAGGAAATTTAAAAAAATCATCAGATCCTACTACAAAAGCTTATACTCAACAAAACTGGAAAACCTGGATGAAATGGACAATTTTCTAAACAAATACCAGGTACCAAAGTTAAACTCAGAGCAGATAAACTATCTAAACAGTCCCATAACCCTGAAAGAAAAGAAATAGCAGCAGTCGTTAAAAGTCTCCCCACAAAAAAAAGCCCAGGACTAGATGGTTTTAGTGCAGAATTCTATCAGACCTTCAAGGAAGACCTAATACCAATTCTCTCCAAACTATTCCACAGAATAGAAACAGAAGGAAAAATACCCTATTCATTCTATGAAGCTACAATTACGCTCATACCTAAGCCTCACAAAGACCCAACAAAGAAAGAGAACTACAGACCAGTCTCTCTTATGAATATTGATGCAAAAATACTCAATAAAATTCTCGCAAACCGAATCCAAGAACACATCAAAGCAATCATCCATCATGATCAAGTAGGCTTTATCCCAGGAATGCAGGGATGGTTTAATATTCGGAAATCCATCAATGTAATCCACTACATAAATAAACTCAAAGAAAAAAACCACATGATCATCCCACTACATGCTGAGAAAGCATTTGACAAAATTCAACATCGCTTCATGTCAAAAGTCTTGGAAAGATTAGGAATTCAAGGTCCATACCTAAACATAGTAAAAGCAATATACAGCAAGCCAGTAGCCAACATCAAACTAAATGGAGAGAAACTTGAAGCACTAAGATCAGGGACTAGACAAGGCTGCCCTCTCTCACCTTACCTATTCTATATAGTACTGGAAGTCCTAGCTAGAGCAATTAGACAACAAAAGGAAGTCAAAAGGATACAAATAGGAAAGGAAGAAGTCAAAATTTCACTATTTGCAGATGATGATAGTATACTTAAGTGACCCTAAAACTTCCACCAGAGAACTCCTAAACCTGATAAACAACTTCAGTAAAGTGGCTGGATATAAAATCAACTCAAACAAATCAGTAGCCTTCCTATACTCAAAAGATAAACAGGCTGAGAAAGAAATTAGGGAAATGACACCCTTCACAATAGTTACAAATAATATAAAATATCTTGGAGTGAATCTAACCAAGCAAGTGGAAGATCTGTATGACAAGAACTTCAAGGTTCTGAAGAAAGAAATCAAAGAAGATCTCAAAAGATGGAAAGATCTCCCATGCTCATGGATTGGCAGGATTAATATAGTAAAAATGGCCATTCTGCTGAAAGCAATCTACAGAATCAATGTAATCCCCATTAAAATCCCAACTCAATTCTTCACAGAGTTAGAAAGAGAAATTCTCAAATTCATTTGGAATAAAAAAAAAAAACCAGGATAGCAAAAACTATTCTCAACAATAAAAAAACTTCTGGAGGAATCACCATCCTTAACCTCAAGTTGTACTACAAACCAGAAGTGATAAGGAAAAAACTGCATGGTATTGGTACAGAGACAGGCAGGAAGATCAATAGAATAGAATTGAAGATCCAGAAATGAGCCCACACACCTATGGTCACTTGATCTTTGACAAAGGAGCTAAAACCATCCAGTGGAAAAAGGACAGCATTTTCAGCAAATGGTGCTGGTTCAACTGGAGGTCAACATGTAGAAGGATGCAAATCAATCCATTCATATATCCTTGTACAAAGCTCAAATCCAAGTGGCTAAAAGACCTTCACTTAAAACCAGATACACTGAAACTAATAGAAGAGAAGGTGGGAAAGACCCTTGAATATCTAGGCACAGGGGAAAAGTTCCTGAACAGAACACCAATGGCTTATGCTCTAAGATCAAGAATTGACAAATGAGACCTCATAAAATTGCAAAGCTTCTGTAAGGCAAAGGACATTGTCAATAAGACAAAATGGCAACCAACAGATTGGGAAAAGATCTTAACCAATCCTATGTCTGATAGAGGGCTAATATCCAAGATATACAAAGAACTCAAGAAATTATACTCCAGACAACCATATAACCCTATTAAAAAATGGGGTACAGAGCTAAACAAAGAATTCTCAACAGAGGAAACTCGAATGGCTGAGAAGCACCTAAAGAAATGCTCCACATCCGTAGTCATCAGGGAAATGCAAATCAAAACAACCCTGAGATACCAACTCACACCAATCAGAATGGCTAAGATCAAAAGCTCAGGTGATAGTAGATGCTGGTGAGGATGCTGAGAGTGGGGTGTTGAAATTCCCCACTATTATTGTGTGAGGTACAATGTGTGCTTTGAGTTGTAGTAAAGTTTCTTTTATGAATGTGGGTGCCCTTGCATTTGGAACATAGATGTTCAGAACTAAGAGTTCATCTTGGTAGATTTTTCCTTTGACGAGTATGAAGTATCCTTCTTTATCTTTTTTATTACTTTTGATTGAAAGTCGATTTTAGAAATTAGAATGGCTATTCCAGCTTGTTTCTTGGGACCATTTGCTTGGAATTTATTTTTCAGCACTTTACTCTGAGGTAGTGTCTGTTCTTGCCACTGAGGTACGTTTCTTGTATGCAGCAAAATTCTAGGCCCTGTTTACATATCCAATCTGTTAGTCTACATCTTTTTATTGGGGAATTGAGTCCTTTGATATTAAGAGATATTAAGGAAAAGTTTTTTCCTGTTATTTTAGTTATTAGAGGTGGAATTATGTTTGTGTATCTTCTTTTGGGTTTGTTGGAAGATTACTTTCTTGCTTTTTCTAGGTTGTAGTTTCCCTCCTTGTGTTGGAGTTTTCCATCTATTATCCTCTGTAGGGCTGGATTTCTGAGAAAATATTGTGTAAATTTGGGTTTGTTATGGAATATATTGGTTTCTCCATCTATAGTGATTGAGAGTTTTGCTGGGGATAGTAATCTGGGCTGGCATTTGTGTTCTCTTAGGGTCTGTATGATATCAATCCAGGATCTTCTGGCTTTTATAGTCTCCGGTGAGAAGTCTGGTGTAATTCTTATAGGTCTGCCTTTATATGTTACTTGGAAACATATAAACATATGTTATATGTTATCTGTTTCCCTTACTGCTTTTAGTATTTTTCTTTGTTTTTTTTTTCCGTACATTTGATGTTTTGATTATTATGTGATGGGAGGTATTTCTTTTTTGGTCTAGTCTATTTGGAGTTCTGTAGGCTTCTTATATGTTCATCAGCATCTCTTTCTTTAGGTTAGGAAAGTTTTCCTCTATATTACTGGCCCTTTAAGTTGGGAATCTTCACTCTCATCTATACCTATTATCCTTAGGTTTGGTCTTCTCATTGTGTCCTGGATTTCCTGGATGTTTGGGGTTAGGAGCTTTTTGCATTTTGCATTTTCTTTGACAGTTATGTCAATGTCTTCCATGGTATCTTCTGCACATGAGATTCTCTCTTCTATCTCTTGTATTTTGTTGGTGATGCTTGCGTCTATGACTCCTAATTTCTCTCCTAGGTTTTCTATCTCCAGGGTAGTCTCCCTTTGAGATTTCGTTATTCTTTCTACTTCCATTTTTAGATCCTGGATGGTTTTGTTTAATTTTTTCAACTGGTTGTGTTTTCTTGCAATTCTTTAAGGGATTTTTATTTTTCCTCTTTAAGAGCTTCTACCTGTTTGCCTGTGTTCTCCTGCATTTCTTTAAGGAAGTTGTCTATGTCCTTCTTAAAGTCCTCTATCATCCTCATGAGAAGTGATTTTAATTCTGAATCCTGCCTTTCCAGTTTGATGGGGTGTCTAGGACTTGCTATGTTGGGAGAACTGGGCTCTGATGATGCCAGGTAACTTTGGGTTTTGTTGCTTATATTCTTGTGTTTGCGTTTCTCCATCTTGTTAACTCCAGTTCTACCTGCACTCACTGTCTCTGACTTGAGACTGTCTTTCCAGTTATCTTGCTTGTGTCAGAACTCCTCAAAGTCCAGGTATCTCTGTGATCCTGTGATCCTGAGCTCCTGGGTGGAAAAGTTCTTGGGACTCAGGCTGCCTTTGGGATCCTCAATTCCTGCTGCTCTGAATGCAGTGGTTCCTCTGCTGCTCTGAGTGCAGTGGTTCTACCACTGCTTTGCTGCTCTAGGAAGTTTCAGGATATAGTGTATTCACAGGCAGACCTGCTAGGTGTCTGCCCAGCCAAAAACGCAAGTTGCTTTTTAAATTGTGCTAAAAAATGACTTTAGCTCTCATAGGTACAACCTATGCAAATTTATGATAAAACCATATTTATTCAGAAGTTGGCCATAGGAATTTGCCTTTTCATATCTAATAATTACATTTTTCACCAGATATGTAATTATTTTGAAATTCTGATTTCCATATAAATAAAATATCTGAAGCAAAAAATTAAAGTGAATAAAACATAACACCTGAACATGAAATAAATGTGAGGTCTTCGTTGTGCTTTAGTTTATTCCAAAGTCAATGGGAACATTAAATTTTTTAATTTAATTAGTTTTCTCTAGAAATGAAATACAGAAGAAGTAGAACAAAAACAAAAATTTATCAAAGAGATCAGAGAACCCTCCAGGCAACAAGAAGTTGTGAGGTTAAAACTTTGGGAAACAAGAGCCTATACATATGACCTGTTATGGGGTCACCATTCCTTGGGAGGCTCATAATGACTAAAGATTTAGCAAACAACAATGAAACAGCAAAGCTCTTGATGAACCATTATGGAATGTCAAAAATTCCTGACACATCTTCTGAGAAACATTGTCCAATAATTTCTGTATTTTCATGCAAAAATTTGGAGCCTGGGGACAGCCATAGATGACTCACAGTATGCATATGATATTTCTCAGAAAACAAATGAAAATCATAAAACAGCATGAAATATTAACTATCTGGAACTCACAACTAAATATGCACAAGGCCACTAATCAGAAAACCAATGAAGTTGTTTAATGGTTTAAAAAGTACAAATACTGAATGAAAATTTAGAAATTTAGGTTATTCTCAAATTAATCTGTACAGACAATGAATTATCAATTAATATGCCATCAGGATTCATACTCATACTTTGTCTTCTGATCCTGAAATCCATGCAGAAGTGAAGAAATCCAAAGAACTAAGGCATGCTTCTAGAAGCCCAAGGACAAAGCCTACTCATTGGTATTCAAATCCTCAGAGTAGAGGTGAAGCAAGGCTTTCTCAAGGGTAGGCTAGCTGAAGTAGAGAGTAAAGGAAAGGCCAGACACCTGGACTTTGGATAACAGGCTCCCAGTTCTGTCTCCTCCACTCCTCTCCTCTTCTGTTTCTCTTTAGAAAAGGGCAGCCCTCCCGTGGATATCATCCAGTCCAACAAGTCAAGTTGCAGTAAAATTAGGTGGATCCTCTCCTATTAAGGCTAAATGAGTGAATCCAGTATAAAGAAAGGGTCTCAAAGGCAGGCAACAGAGTCAGAGATAACCTGTGCTCCTGATGTTAGGATACCTACATGAAAACCAAGCTACATACCTGTGGCATGGGTGGAGGGCCTAGGTCAGTTCCATGCAGTCAGCCAGCTTCCTTTTAGAACCCCAGACCATTAGTCCAGGGGTGGCCTCACCTACAATGGGCTAGACACTCCCACATCAACCACTGATTGATAAAATACCCTACAGGCTACAACCCAGTCTTATGGAGGCATTTTCTCAATGGAGGCTCCCTTCTTTCCAATGACTCTAGCCTATGTCAAGTTGAACTAAAACTAGCCATATGAGTTGTAAGTCCAAATGGCAAGAGTGGAAAGGATCCTGGGAGAAACCTCAGAAAGCCTCTTCAGACTGAAGAAGGATATGAACGCATTAACAATAAAGGGAAATAATTGTTAGTGGAACTGTGTCTAAATTAATAGCTCACATTCACCAGAAGACATGAATAAGAAAAAAAAAGCAGAGTCACAGAGAATGGGAGATACTGGGAAGACTTATTACTGGCAGACATTCATAATATTTAAAGAACTATAAATGCACCATCTTTGAAAACAAAGCGAAGAGTTTCTTAGTTAAGCTCTGAGGACAAATACAATCAAACACCAGTGTGTGAGCACCTGAGCAAAAATATCTAGACAGATATTACATGGGTATAGACGTGGAATAACACAAATGTACCTCAACAACAGAATGGGCAGATCATGACACAAATATCTAACAAAATTTCTTCAGCAGTACTAAAGAACAGACCATAGGTTTATCCAACAGGGAAGGTAAATCCCACAAATAGAATATCAAGCCAAAAGAGCTATGACCCAAAACAAAATGATTACCTGTAAAATTAAAACAATTGTATGGTGCTGGAAATCAGGGTTCTAGTTCCTTCTGGTGAAAAGTGGGTCATTGCTGGAAGGAGCCTGGTGCTGTTCTCTGATGTCATTGGGTATACTCATGGTTGCTCTGAACATGGTGGGCTTGCTTACACACTCATTGGGTGCTCATGGGCTTGATGGAAGCTTGTAAATTGGTATGTGTGCTTCTGTACACTCACCCTCTGGTAGCTCTGTTGACTGTATCTGGGCTTGTAATCATACTCGTTTATATTATAATTAGGTACCATTGCAAAGGAAGATAACAATCTGGTAAACAGTGAGGTCAAAAGCATCAGGTTCTAGGCTTTAGGTAAGTTGTAGGCAAGTCTCATCATGTACTTCTCTGGCTGATTTGGCATGAACATGAATTCGCAAAACCTCTGAAATCACTGTCCTCTAACAGTTGCAGATCCAAGCCACTGCAAAACAGTATCACTAAACTGTTCTGGCAGCCTGGGATGATCTGTCCACCATGGAGTCACCCTGCTATCTTCTGGGAGCCCAATATGCAGCAGTTATAGAAAGGAAAGAGCCTCCCCAAGGAAAGTGTTGGTGTCCAGACACTATCAGGAGCAACGAGAGCACAGCAGCCAGCTGTCTACTAAGGCTGCCTTGGTTTGAGTAAGACACATGTGCAGTGACCATCTGCTGAGTTCAGTAGGAAATAATACTTATTTGTTTCTATATCATTTCAATAAGTTATATATTAATTGCCTTGTATTTTTACTATGTGTCTTAGGGGTTCTATTGCTGTGAAGAGATGCCATGACCAAGGCAACTCTTATGAAGGAAAGCATTTAATTGGGTCTGGCTTACAGTTTCAGATGTTCAGTCCATTATCATCATGCCAGGAATACTGCAGGCAGACACGGTGTTGGAGAAACCAAGAGTTATACATATTGACCAAAAGCAGACAGAAGGCAACTGTTCTGTAGGCAGTAAAGAGGAGGATCTCTCTTCTACATTAGGTGGATCTTGAGCCCTAGGAGCCCTTAAGCCTCCTACACAGTGACACACTTCCTCCAACAGGCCTATTCCAACAAGGCCACACCTCCCCAATAGAGCTGATTCACAAGGGTCAAGCATATTCAAACCACCATACTATAAAAATCTGTAAACCTAAAATTTACTAAAAGAAAATAGAAGGGAAGGGAAGGGAAGGGAAGGGAAGGGAAGGGAAGGGAAGGGAAGGGAAGGGAAGGGAAGGGAAGGGAAGGGAAGTGAAGGGAAGGGAAGGGAAGGGAAGGGAAGGGAAGGGAAGGGAAGAAAAGGGAGAGAGAAAAAGTAAAATAAAATTAGGCCAAGAACTCATATTCTAGAACAGTCCCTGGAAACTTACCTCTATCTACTGTGAACAAAGTAAATGTATGTGTGATGTTTTTATACACCTTTCTCAGAAGGAAAGCTGCAGGGCTTAAAATGTATCACAGGAATTCATGGCACTATGTTTTCAAAGCCCACTGTTGCTTATCAGTTAACTGCTGCATGACCTTGGCTATCTCTGCACTGTCAGTTGTCCATACACACCTCCACACCCTTCATTTTGTAAAAGCAGAAGAGTCTCGGACATGTCAAAGGCTTCTATACAAAGGAGCAGTATGAGGCAAGAGAGAGAAAGCTCAAAGCCAGAAGACATCCCAGTGACAGCCTACCCTAGAACTCAGCTGTGGTCAAACTGTTTGAGTGGTCAAACATACCTTGTCTTTTATCTGTGAAACCTGAACAGGCTGCTATAACAAAGCACCTCCATACTGGAAGCTTCATTTCATTGTTTTTAAAGCTGTGAAGCCTGGAGTCCAAGACAACTCTGAGGCCCAGTTTCTAGGCTGTAGCAGCACCTTCTCAGCATAGGAGAAAGACAGGGGAAAGTATCCAGTATTTCCTCTCATGAGGGCACTCCAGTTTCAGGGCCTCTTCCTTGTTTCATAGTCAGATAATAATCTTAGTCACCTTCCAACTTCCATTATTATCAGCCTCTTTTCTATCACTATATAAATTTCTAAGGCAAAAAATGTGGGGTTTTTTGAGAGTCTAATTAATGCTATTACATTCTTCTCTTCCCTTTTCTCCCACGAACCTGTCTCATATACCTGTCTTGCTTTCTTTCAAATGCATGTCCTCTTTTTTCATTATTATTTCATGCATTTATGGATATGTATGTACATATGTATTCTTAAATATATTCTACTCAGACTACATAATTGTATGTGTGTGTGTGTGTGTGTGTGTGTGTTTTCAGAGCTAACCATTTGGTACTGAATAGCCAATAGGTATGATGGTCCCTGGGGAAGATATTTCTCTTGCTCTCAGCACTTCTTACTTGCCTATAGTTCGTTTTGTTGGGTTGAGGCCTTGTGGGCTTTTCAGAGTTCACTTTGGGAAATTTATTGGTGTCATTGGTATTATCCTTGTTCAGCTCACATTTGGACAGTCATGGTGATGAGACATTATAGGTATAATTTCTGACATTCCTAGGAGATACAGTCTCCCAGAAAATACCCTGATCTTCTGGCTCTTAAATTTTTTTAAAGTGGGCTTTCTGTTTTCAGTCAATAACTAAAGAAAAAATATGTTTTTAATTGGATGGGGTGTTATGGATTGAATGCTGTAAGACAAATTAAGCTGTAAGCTCACATGACAGTCATGCATGCCAATTAAGTATTCCTACCTAGACCATTAATTTGGAAATATCTTGAGGCTGAGGCCTGTAGTCATGCCCTCTACCTGTGGAGGGGCTGGTAGGGGAGTTCCCCTATGTGATTGAGAGGCGCTGATCAAATGAAGTTCTTAGACAGAGTGTCAGGAACCTAGAGTCTGGGAGCTCAGCGAAATATATGCCATCCCTTACAAGCATGGACATCTATTGGGTCTTTGGATATCTCCAGAAACCAAGCCATCCTTTTACTGCTCTACCAGAAACCACTCCTTTTACTGTCTCACATACAGTCTCTCAGAAAATACCCTGATCTTCTGGCTCTTAAAATGTTTCTGTGTTTCTGCCCCATCCCCTTCTAAAATGTTCCCTGAGCCTTGGATGCAAGACTATTGTGGGTGTATCCATTGAGACTAGGCTCCACAACTCTATGTTTTGATTGGTTATCATTTTCTGTAGTGGTTTTCTTTCTGTTGCAAATGACTATTTCCTTAATGAGGCATGAGGACCACGCTTATCTGTGGGTATATGGACAAGTGTTATTAGGAATCATGATTTAGTTTAATAAACTATAAGTCTTTGTCTTTTAAGAATATGTATTTTAGTTTAGGGTTTAGGTCAGGGTGTCGAGACCAAGAGGGCACATCTAGTCTTCCTGCTGGCAGAATTTTTAAGTGAATTAGGACTTCACATAGCAAAATACAAGGGTGACCCACGTGTACAAACTTTTTAGCCTCTTTCTTACAGAATCAGTTGGATACAATCATGAGGATTCCTTATACAGCCCTTACCTAACTGTAATCCAAGGGCCCCCTTGAGGCATCACAGTTGGATTGAGTGGCTATCTTCTTCATACCTCACAGAGGAGATTAATTTCCATCCATGATGAACCATATCTGAAATCACAGCCTAATCTCTACCCCCATTGAATTGAGACCTTTAATAAATGAGTTTAGCAGGGCCACATTCAATCCATAACACCCCATCCAATTAAAAACATATTTTTCTTTAGTTATTGACTGAAAACAGAAAGCACGCCTTTAAAGATATGTTGAAAGAATCAAGATCTTTGTCATTTTCCTGGATGATGTATTTTCAAAAAAAAAAAAAAAAAAAAAACAAATGTACTGCAGCTAAAACTTAAGCATCCAGTTTTTATCTTCTCTAGCTCCTAGTTAGACAAATTAAACTGTAAGCTCACATGACTTTCTGGGGGTGTTTGTCCTCCACTTTAATTAGCATTGGGAGAGCCAAGACTTTTCCATTAACACCTTGAAAATGGCATTTATTTTATTTCTAAAGACACTATTTGCAGAACTATCCAGCATAGTACATCATTAATGACTTAAGCAACAGAAAAATGTATCAATTAAAGCATGTTCTTTTATAAAAAGATTAGCAATTAACCAAAGGCCCACGTATTGACATTCACTGCTATTTCACAGATTTAATGTGGTGGTAACACAACTGATTTTGGAAGTAAAAATAATTGATGTTTCAGACATACATTGCATGAAAATAGGATTTTCTTCGATTAGAGGGTTGAGATACATTGTTGACTAAAAACATCCACTTCTATAACCAGCATCCTGGAGGCATCCTTTCCAGAACAGAACCATAGGGTTTTTTGTCTCCATGGTAGCTCATCCTGAGCATCTGAGCATCTGCCGTAGCCATCTCCTGCCCTGAAATACAGATGGATCTCAGATAAAATAGTCTGGATGCAGTGTTTTACCACACCTCAGCTTTGCTTAGATGTTAAAGGATAGCAACGTTTGCTTGTTAAAGACCCATTACATCCAAGCTTGTATTCTCCAAAAGCAATGGGCACTACCAAGGTAATGAAAAGCCTGCTTCATTTCTGTTGTGGGGACCAACCTTAGCCATTTCCATGTCATGAAAGACACTAGTGCATCCAAAGATGTGCCCAGCTAACAGAAATCCAATATAAAGTTCTGTGCAGTTTGAGAGATGGAGAGAATCTTGTGAAAGAAAGAGGGAAGGATCCCCAAAGTTCCCCCCCCCAAAAAAAAAGTAAAATTGGCCTTTACTTTGGAAAGTAAAATATCCCTATCTAAAGGAGGAATGTATGGGAGATGGGTAAACTCATTCTCAGTTTCTGGTAATTAAAGTTTAGCATATTTAAGGAAAATAGGAGAAAATATAGTTTTAAAAGGAGACTAAGCAACTGAGAATTATTGTAAATATCAGGTTATTCTGTCAGCCCTCAACATCCACAGATTCCATCCATAGATCCAACAAATTCACAGATCACAAATACTGTCTGGAAAATGTTTTACCTCTGTACAAAATTATACACAGACTTTCTTATTGCTATTATTCTGAAATTGATGGTGTGTTAACATCTGTGTCCATGGATTTCATCCTGCATAAGGTACTACAGAAAGCCTAGAGATTACTTATATTAAATAGGAAGAAATGTGTGGCTTCTGTGAAAATACTATGTCATGTAAGAAAGTTAAGTATTCTGGAAAACATGGAAATAACCTTCTGGAAACAGGGTCAAGGGAATTGTTGGATTCATATCAAAGGGATTGGAAGTTAGAGACTTTTTAAATAGGGTATTCTACTATTGGAACAAATACTTTACAGCAAGTAAGCAAAGAAAAACATTTAAGATTTCTGGGGAGTCTAAGCAAGACACAGTAATGACCTGGATATGAGGGGAATGCCTGGATGTAAAGGAAGGATCACTGAAAGCAGGAAAAGGTGGGCCACATTGGAGCTCTGGTGGACTCCAGAAGCATGTAGGCCAAGAATGTACCAACATGGCCTCTTGTCCTCATAACAACTGTACATTCCCAAAGTGGCTTGTTGGAAGAGAAGGCTATGTGCCACAGGAAAGCAAGTAGCAAGTCCTCAGGTTCTGTATTGCCTTTCCCAGGAGCTGATCCGGATCACATCAGGGAGTACTGATATAGTAACACTTCTGAGTGTGGCAAAAAGTACATAAGAAGCTATTTATTGCAAATTCCAGAGACCAGAGCTGGAACTCTAAAACCAGCTATGGCCCTGGATGAGCACATTCTTCAAGAAGAAAGGGGAAAGGAGAGATAGCACTAATGGGTAGAGAACTGACCCCAGGAAAAATAACCTAGGGTACAAACAGCCTAAGGTCCACGTGGTGCAGGACATCTAGGGTACAAACAGCCTAGGGTCCATGTGGTACAGGACATCTAGGGTACAAACAGCCTAGGGTCCATGTGGTACAGGACATCTAGGGTACAAACAGCCTAGGGTCCATGTGGTGCAGGGCATGTCTCTGACTCAAGCTGTTCACAGTGTGTGGGGGGACAAAACAGAAAGAAGAAAGATCTTTTCATAAGAATAATTCTGATTCTTGTTCTCAGTGAAGGAAAACCATATGACTATAAAAGCATGCTCATGATGATGTTGTAAACATACCACATATATTCATTTGTCTGTATGTTATACTACATTACATATTCTGACACATGAATGTAGAGAAATGCAGAAAATTACACTGGAATATCATTGTGGCAGGCATATTGCTCAAGATATCTGGCCATATCTCCATTGTTACATTTCTATTGTAAAAAAGAAGGTATGTTTGTAAGACTGGGAAATTTTTGGAAAGGCCACTCCTGCCAGGGAAGCAGGTAGGCTGACTGTAGATCTTCTCCTCTTCTTCCTTTCCTCCAAGTCCAATCCCCTAATCTTATTCCTAGCTCTGCAACAGAACACCTGCTGAAGACTTCCTTTCTACTCTGTTCCTATGTCCTGTAGAGCCCACATACCTTCTCCTCCTATCCTCTCTCCCTCAATTCATTGCTTTATCTTAACCCCCAACTCCAGCAGGCTCTCCCTGCTAACCCAGACTACTTCTGCCAGGAAAGCAGGTAGACTGTCTGCAGATCATCCCCATCTTCCATTCCTGCAGCTCCAATCCTCCAGCTCTTAACAGATCTCCTGCAGTGACCTTTCTTCAGCCTCTGCCCTTATTCCAAGGAGACTAAGAAAGAAGATTCTGAATGAACTCTCTGCTTTTCTCCCTCATGTGACTCCTTTCAGACCTCTAGCTTATCCCCATTTCTAAGCATCAGCTCCCCATAAATAGATACATTTTATCTGGAATCCCCACTGACCACACCTATCAGGTCCTTAGAAAATTTCTCATCAGGCAACACACAGCTAATACACTCTCCAAAAATCCAGAGAGAAAGCAAAAAATGAGGAACAAAGCATTCACTCAACAAAGACAAAACCAAATATCAGCACCTAGAAATTTGTATTTTCCCAACCAGATGACTAGATGCCAGAGAAAACCACAATCAGTCAGGGCCATATGTGCCTCCACTAGAGCCCATCAGCCACACAATAGAAGACCCAGATTACTCCAGCATAGCTGATGAACAAGAAAAACATACCTTAAGGCAGGCTTTATGAAGATTAAAGAGGTTCTTAAAGAAGAAATGAATAAGTCTTGTTAAGGAAATCCAGGAAAACACAGTGGGAGGAAATGAATAAATTACTTAAAGAAATCCAAAAAACATAAACAAACCTTGTAAGGAAGTGAATAAACCAAGAAATGAAAATAATGGAATAAAATCAATAAATAAAACCCAAACTGATCTAATTCTGGAAATGAAAATCGTAGGATCTTGAAAAGGAACTAGGGACAAGCTTCACCAACATAATACAAGAGATAGAAGAGAAAATGTCAGGCATTGAAGATGCAGTAGAAGAAAGAGATACATCAGTTAAACAAAATGTTAGATCTAAAAATCTGAAACAAAATATCCAGGAAGAAAGGAAGGAGAAGAAATACAGAGCAAAAACATAGAAAATATCTTTAATAAAATGATAGTAGAAAATAGTCCTGACCTAAACTAAGAGCTGCCTATAAAGGTACAAAAATCATATAGAACACTAAATAGGTTGGATCAGAAAAAAAATCTCATCAGCACATAATAAAAACACTAAATGCACAGAATAAAAAATATTAAAAACTGCAAAAGAAAAAGACAAAGTAACATACAAAGTTACACCTGAATTCTCAGTTAGATACTCCAAAAGCAAGAAGGGCCTGGACAGCCTAGACTATTATAACCAGAAAACCTTCACTTACCATATATGGAGAAAATAAGATATTCCACAGTAAAGCCGAATTTAGTCAAAATTTATCTACAAATCCAGCCCTACAGAAGGTGCTAGAAGGAAAACTCCAACATAAGGAGGTTAACTACAACTATAAAAACACAGGAAGTAAATAATCTTACAAAGAATCAAAAGAAAAGAAAACACAAAAGAAAAGAAAGAATACCACCACCTCTGCCACCGTCACTACCACCACCACCACCACTACCAACAACAACAACAAAATAACAGTAGTAAACAATAATCAGTCACTAATATCTCTCAATAAAATGAATTCATGTTCATATACACACATAAACACAGGCTAAATGAATGGATATGAAAACGGGATTCATCCTTTTTCTGAATCCAAGAAACACATATCAATAATCAGGAGACATCATATTTCAGGGTAAAGGGTTAGAAAAGTCTATTACCAACTAATAAGCTGGCATAGCATTTTTAATACCTAACAAAATAGTATTCAAATAAAAGTTAATCAAAAGAGAAAAAGAAGGCCACAACATATTCATCAAAGGAAAAATTCACCTATATGATATTTCAATTCTTAACATCTATGCCCCAAACACCGGGGCACCCAAGTTTGAAAAAAAAAAATGCTACCAGAGCTTAAATCCCCTGATTTATTGATAGTGGTAGGTTTCAATACCCCAATCTCACCAATATACAGTCACCCAGGCCAAAACTAAATAGAGAATTGCTGGAGCTAACAAGCATTGTAAATCTAATGGACTTAACGGATATTTTCAGAACATTTCACCCAAACACAAAAGAATATATCTTCTCTGTGCCTCATGGATCGTTCTCCAAAACTGACTGTTCAAACTCAAAGTAAGTTTCAACAAATACAAGAAAATTAAAATAACTCCCTGCATCCTATCAGACCACCACAGATTAAAGCTGTAAATCAACAAAATCAAACCAGAAAACTCATGAACTCAAGGAGACTGAATAGCTAGCTCACTAGTGGTTGAAAAATGGGTCAAGATAGAAATTTTAAAAAGTTTTAAAAAAATTAAAGACTTTCTAGAACTGAACAAAAATGAATATACAACATACCCAAACTTATGACACAATGAAAGCAAGTTCACAGCACTGTCCACATTAAAAAACAAAAACAAAACAAAACCTAGAGTGTACTTGCAACTTACCAGAACACCTGAAAGCTCTAAAACATAAAGAAGAACTCCAACCCAAAAGGAGTAGATGGCAAGAAATAATTAAATTCAGGGCTAAAATCAATAAAATAGAAAAAAAGGAACAATGCAAAGAATCAATGAAACAAATATTTGGTTCTTCAAGAAAATCAATAAGATTAATAAGCTTTTATCCAAACTAACTAAAAAGGTAGACAAATGATATCCAAATTACCAAATCAGCAATGAAAAGGGGAACATGACAACAGACATTGAGATAATCCAGAGCACCATAAGGACATACTTTTTGGAAAATCTAAAAGAAATTGGAGAATTTTCTAGATAGATGCCACTTACCAAAGTTATATCAAAATTAGATAAACAATTAAACAAACCTATAACCCCTAGCAAAATAGAAGCATTTACTAAAAAGTCTTCCAACCAAAAGAAGCCCAAGGTGAGATGGTTTTAATGCAGAATTCTACCAGAATTTCAAAGGATAAATTAGCACCAATATTCCTCAAATTATTTTACAAAATAAAAACAAAAAGATCATTACCCAATTCATCTTACAAGGCCACAGTTACCCAACCACATAAATACCCAACAAAGAAACAGAATTGCAGACCAAGTTTCTTTATGAACAAAGGTACAAAAATTCTCAATAAAATACCTACAAAGTGAATTCAAGAACAGAAGATAATCTACCATCAGGTAGGCTTCATCCCGGAAATGGAGAGATGGTTCAACACAAATAAATCGATACATGTAATTCACCATTTCAAATGTAACTTTACAAACTGAAAGACAAAAACCTCATGATCATCTCATTAGATGCCGAAAAATCCCTTGATGAAAACCAACACTCCTTCATGGTTAAAGTCCTAGAGAGATTAAGGATACAAGCAGCATACCTCAACATAATCAAAGTAGTTTACAGCAAGTCCATAGCCAACATCAACTTAAATAATTGCAAGAAATGCAAAGCAACTCTACTCAAATCAGGTACAAGTCAAGCTTATCCACTCCCTTCATCTCTATTTAGTGTAGTACTTGAAATCTTAGCTAGAGCAATAGGGAAACTGAAGGAGACCAACGGGATGCAAAGTAGAAAGGAAGAAGACAAAGTATTATTGGCAGATGATGTGATAGAAAACTCTTACAGTTAATAAACACTTTCAGCAAAGTAGCTGGGTGCAAATAACTCATAAACATCAGTAGCCCTCCTATATACAAACGACAAATGGACTGAGAAAGAAACCAGGGAAACAAAACCTTTCACAATAGCTTCAAATAACATAAATATCAGAAGATAGAAAGATGTCCCATGCTTATGGGTTCATAGGAATAACATACAAAAAAAAATGGTCATCCTACCAAAAGCAATCTATAGATGCAATGCAATCCTCATCAAAATTCCAACACAATTCTTGACAGATTTTGAAAGAACAATTCTAAGCTTCATATGGAAAAAAAAAAAAAACAGGATAGCTAAAACAATCCTGAACAATCCAAGAAGTGTTGGAGTAATACAAACAGCATGATATTGACATAAAACATACATATTGACCAACGGACTCAAATTGAAGACTTAAGGTATAAATCTACACCTATGGACACCTGTTTCTTTATAAAGAATCCAGAAATGCACACTGGAAAAAGACAGAATCTTCAACAAAGGATGCTGGTCAAATAAGATAAGTGTAGAAAACTGCAAATACATCCACACTTAACACCCTGCACAAAACTCAGTTCCAAATGGATCAAAGGCCTCAATATAAAACTAGATAGACCAATCCTGAAAGAAGAGAAGGCAAAGACTTGCCTTGAACTCATTGGCACAGAAAAAGACTTTCCAAAGAGAACACTGTTAGTGCTGGCACGAAGATCAACAATTAATAAATGAAACATCATGAAACTGAAAAGCTTCTGTAAGGCAAAGGAAGCCATCATTCAGACAAAGTGGCAGTCTACAGAATGGGTAAAGAGTTTTACCAAAGTCACAGCCAATAGAAGACTAATATCAAAAAGTTATAAATAATTTAAGAAACTAGATATCAAAAGCCAAATAATCCAACTAAAAATGGAGATGCAGATATAAACAGAATTCTCAATCAAAGAAACTCACACAGCAAAATTACTTTGTAAAAAATGTTCAACATCTTTAGCCATCAGGAAAATGCAAATCAAAACTATGTTGAGATTCCATTTTACACCTGTCAGGATGTATAAGATCAATAACACAAGTGACAACTCATGCTGGCGAGAATGTGAAACAAGGGAAACACCTACCTAGTCATTGCTGGTGGGAGCACACACCTGAACAGCTACTTTGGAAATCAGTATAGCAGTTCCTCAGAAAGATGGGAATCTATCTACTTCAAGATTCAATTATACCAGTCTTTGCATATACCCTAAAGGACACTTCATCCTAACACAAGGACACTTGTTCAACCATGTTCATTACTGCTCTATTCATAATAGCCAGAAATTAGAAACAACTTACATGTCTATCAACAGAAAAATGGATAGAGAAAACATGGCACATGTACACAATGGAATATTACTCTGATGTTTAAAAACTAACACCATGAAAATTACAGGCAAATGAGACTAGAAAAAATGTGGTAACTCATACTTAGAAAGGTAAATATGGTATGAATGAGTTTATATGTGGATGTTAGCTGTTTAATAAATGACAACCAAGCTACAAATCATAGACACAGAGAGGTTAGGTACAGGGAAAGAGATTGAGAGAAGGGCACATGACCATCCTTGGGGTGGGGAGACAGAATAGATTTCATTGGTGGACTGGAGGTAGGATAGATGGGAATGGGGTGATTAAGTAGGGAGGGAGAAAGAACTGAGGGGTATTTGAGGGGTGGTGTGGAAACCTAGTACTGTGGCAACCTCCTAAACTATATTAAGATCTGAGAAGATCTAATGAAGTCTCCAAATAATAAGAGTTGACCATCAATGGTCACTAAATGAAACTTCTAGTAGTAAGACTGTGTTATATCTAATTGTGTGATTGACCAAAGTTGTCCCATGGAAATCCCCAACCACCCAGGCTATTGCCAAGATAATAGGCTGCTCTCTGGAAACTGGCAGCAAGACTCCATTGCTAAAGAAGACACCCACACTAAGTCAAGCTGGTACCTACATAGACCTTTCACCCCTATATTCTGAAGTGTCTTTGGTATGGGAATGTACTCTTCAGGCTATCAAAAGAGAAGTGTAAACACCAACCCAGACACAAAACTTTGTATCTATAATGTTGTCTTGCCTGAAAAATATGCTAGTACAATAGTGTCACAAAGCTCATGGGAGTAACCAAACAATATCTGATTTGGTTTAAGGCACACTCCATGAGATGGAGCCAATTCCCCATAATGCTTTAGATGATGACAAATCAGAGACTAGATAGCCCAGAGACCTAGGGTAAAACCAAGTACTACTTAGTGGTCTTTTTTGTTAAGTAGTAATAAAATAACAACTCTCCCCCATGATATCTTACTATACTCATAGATCTGGTCATTATTCAGCCAACATCAAAGAAATTCCGTCCTCTTCCTTCTTTTTCTTTGTTCTCCTTTCTTCTCCTGCCCATTTTCCCTGTTTTTCCTCTTTCTTGTTCCTTCAAGATTTCTTTCTTTGTATCTATTCTCATAATACAACTAATTTGGCCCAAATGCAGTTGGGACCCTGGAGAAGCTGCAACTATCATGCACTTCTGTTGAGACAGGAAAGAAGGTTCAGTAATAGAGCCATTCTTGTGATATGCTACTGGACAACAGAATGCCATGTTGTTCAGAAAAAGTAGAACTGGCCACTAGGGAAATCACTCTTTTTTTTTTTTTTTTTTTTTTTTGCAGCCATGACCCCAGTTACCAATCCTTAACCATTTCTCTATGGGGAAAAGAGCAAAGGGATTTAACAAAAGTTTGATTTTTGTCCTTTTAGACAAAGAGGAATAAGAAAACTTCCCTGAGACCCTTCTAAATGCATACTGAATTTGAGTGCCATCTTATTGGTATTTAGAGGTGGGTTCTCAAGGGGTGAAGGGCCTTGCCTGAGAAGGACCTATGACATATAGGGGAAGAGATAGGGTGGAGGCTATGCTCCTCACAGATATTTATCTTACCCTTTCTCTGTCTTTACAGCTTGTCTTTGCTCCCAATGTACTATACTCAGCTCTCATGTTATATACAAGAGCCAGCACCCTGTTTGTGGATATCCAGGCCTCTGTTATCCAGGTATCACATGCTTATAATTGACTTGGTTGGTGGCTTTCTGTTATAGGATTGAAAAGTGGATTAACACAGTTTTTTCCATCAGTTTATTTTTATTTAGTTTATTTCCTAGTTGCAGCCTCCTCTCCCTCCTCCCCACACAGCCTTCCCCCACCCCCATATTCTCCTTTTCCTATGATTAAGGAGAGGATGTCACTGGGTGCTGACCCACCCTGGCATATCAAGTCACTACAGGACTAGGCACATCCTCTCCCACTGAAGCCAGACAAAGAAAATGGAATCCACAGGCAAGCAACAGATTCATGGACAGCCCCAACTTCAGTTATTTGGGACCCACATGAATACAAAGCTGAACATCTGCTATATATGTGCAGAGGCCTAGGTCCAACCCATGTATGCTCTTTGGTTGCTGGTTCAGTCTCTGGGAGCCTCCAATGGTCCAGTTAGTTGACTGTATTGGTCCCTAACATACTTTCAAACCAGGTCTTGTTGATTACAGTAGTAACCATATATTTTATGAATGATTCTTCTCATGGCTCCAAGAACTTAGTTATTCACAGAGCCTGGGCTGTGAATGCTGTCCTTCTGCAAGATGGTCTCAGTTGTCTGTGCTTAAGGTCTAGGAAGCAGAACCATGAGATGAGTGGAGGAGACAAGCTCCTTAAACAGTGAAGTTCCTAGGGAAATGTGGGCTATAGCTATCTCACTCACAGACCCTTAGCTCACAGATCACCTTCTGCAGTTTATAGAAAAGAAGGGTAGGTTTTGTCCTGAAGAAGATTAAAAGTTAGTAACTGGATGAGAGATGCTCTAAAAGCTTTTTTAAGTGTGATTCTTTCCATAAAAGGTAGAAGAAGGGAGCCCAGGCACCTAGCTGGAGAGTAACTAACCTCTCTCCACTCCACCCAAGACAGAACACCAAGAGGCCTTTGAAAGCAGGCAGGCAAGTTTAGTAACTGGCTGTTAGTATTGTATTTTGTTTAAACAATCCATCCAAATATTTTCCTTGACCATAATATGTTATAAAAAGGCACCTTCAAGCCCTCTGCATCATGCTTTATGTGAAAAGAAGGAACAATGAAAAGAAATAGAACTTCAGCAGAGAACAACATGTCCCTGGGGTTCTACACTCATAGTGAGCTCAGTGCCCTGGAGGAGAGTGGGAAGCCAGCACATGAAGCTGCCTGGCTCCTTTTTATCCTGGAGATAGCTCTGCCTTGTGTCAGAAGCCTCATTCTGGGCTCATGTAAAGTAACCCTCACCTAGGCTTATTGAGTCATCTGCATGCCCTGCTCTAGTCTGATGCCAGCCCAATTGGCTGGGCCTGCAGCTACATGGAACCGTACTTCCAATGATTTCTTAGGACATTCTGTAGGAAGTGGCATTGGAAAGTGAAAATCTTGACTGCAATCATCTTCTTTGCTAAATGGTGCAATTTCTTAGTTTTTCAAAGGGTGTGTGAAGGTTTCACACTCAAGCGGGGATATACAGGCAGCTTCTTGTAGAAAGTGAGTTCTCTGCCATGACTGACACTGCTCCCTTACTGCTCCCTACCAGCTCCCTGCTGCTCCCTAGCTAATCCCCCACCCCACACTTTGGCACTGCTCCATCAGAGTGCAGATAGCCTACATATTGCCAGATTTTCTGTGTCCCTGTATATGTCATTTTTTTTCAGTCTGTCCTTTCTTCATTCTTTCATCACTCCTAGTCAAGACTCGAGTACCAAGCCATGCTAGACATAGCATAGCACAGAGAGGAGTGCTTCCAAAATAAGACCAAGCTGAAATAGAGACAGAGATCTCAAATCCCGTAACACTCACTGGATATCTTGTTTTATGTTAGATACTAGTTATCAGTCGCACACACAAAAACAAAACAGTTCAAGATCATTATTACTGAGGTATGACTAGAGTATTCACATACACATCACTGCTCTCGTCCAGTATCTTTCAGGGTCCTGATGCTGGTTTTAGAAATATTGTGACCTCTAAGACCACTATTTTGCTATCTTCCTGGTGATTATCTTGTCATAGTGTCATAATTTCAGTTGGGTGCTCTGTAGGCACTCTGCAAGGACCACTTCCCCTAGCAATCTTCTTGACTGAACCTAAACATAGCAGTTTTAAAGACTGGTTCCTCTGACGTTCTCACACAGTTGGTGAGAGCTCTCTCTAGTTCCTTTCTGTTAATCGTATGAATTTTTATCCCACTGAGTCCGTTAATACATCACTGTCAAGTGAAATCCCAAGCAGCAGAGTTTTGAGCACTGAAACATACATACTGTTTCTATCTTCTTTCAGCTCAGCACATTTTGTTTAATAAAAAAAAATGCAAAATATCTGTCTGCCTTTCTCATATTCTACTTGGACTAAATCACCCAGGGAAACATGGGACTGAGTGTCGTTAGTACAGCACAGGGATAGAGGCAATAACATTTTTATTATTATCAGCCTCTTCACTATAAAAAAGTATCCAATCATTGGAGCTTATGAGTAGTAGTATGTCAGAATTTTGGTAGAAATTTGCAAATGAGCTGCCTTAAATGGGCACAGTTCCATCCTGGAAGGCCCTAGAAGGAAAATAACACAGTGGAAGAGTCTAGACTTCAAAATCTGTATGACACTCATGCAAACCACAAATGTGTTAGTTGTTCTGTGGCTGAGCATACAAGATCAGAGCTAAACATCCTAGAACTATGCCTGAGCTTCCCTGAACAAAGCTAAGTATCCCAAATCAAGACTAAGGATGAGCATTCAGGATCAGGGATAAGCACTGAGGACTAGGGATGAGCATCCTGGGACTGAAAGTGAGCTCAGAGAAAAGGAATGTCATCCAAGAGCAGATATGAATATCAGGAACAGGGTGGAGCATCTGAGACAAAAAAAATGATCATCAAGGCTGAACATCCTGAGCTGACCTAGCACTGAACACCAGGATCAAGACTAAACTCCTGGACCAATGCTGAATATCCGGGACCAGGGCTTAGTATACAAGACCAGGGCTGAGAATATATGGCCTGAACTTATTACTCCATACTCAGTATCAAGGCTGAGCACCCAGGACAAGAGTTAGGAATTTAGCACTAAGACCTAGGCAGGACCTAGAATTAAGGCTAAACATTTAGAAACAGATAGGACTAGGCTTTCTAGCACTCAAGGTACAGATCTGGAAATTGGGCAGGTTTATTCATTATCCCCTAAAGCCACTTAATCTCCAAACCTGAACTCTATTGACAATTAGTCAAAATAAGGAGGGCACATTTCTTATGAAGTTCTTGAACTGTTTGTCATTCATGTTCTAAGTATGATTACATTCATCCCCACAATCCATTTACATGTAAACAAACAGCCTCTTATTTCCAGATTTCTTGTAGATTAATTGGAGAAAGATATATTTAAATGAACATTGTGGCAAACTGATATAAATGCACATTGCAAAAATGTTTACCACAGTCAAGATGTTGAACACATGTCCTCCCGTGCAGTTGCTTTTTCTCAGGAGTGAAGAGTTTAAGATTTACCCCCATGTTATTCTTGTAGCCCAGGCCAGTAGAGGCTAACTAAGTCTCCAGCCTGGAAGCTCATTGATATGGGCTTGGTGCAGGAACCCCACATAGGTAGATGCATATTTTGCTTAATTTTACTGTATAGTGTGAACTTCTGCTGGGCTGGAGTAGGCTATAATTGCCTGGAAAGGGCAGGGGCTATGATGTTGGATATGCAGGCCTTTACTTCCATTACTCTTAAGCTGGTTACCCCTCTCTCTACGATCTTGATTCTATAGCCTCTTGTGTCTTCCTCTCCTGAATTTCTAGGTGCTCCAAGGTTCTCTGGAGTTTACCTCATCGTTCAAGATGTTCCTGTTCCTACCTCCTGCTTGCAATCCCTTTCTAAAAGATAGATATCCCTAAAATGCATTTTGGGGGTTTATTGAAATGTATTAAATAAAACCCATTCTTTAAAACTGCTGCAAATCCTTAATAGAGTTCGAGTAAGTATTTCTTATTAGAAGAGATTCATAAAAATTAACATTTGTAATTTAGATAAGGTCAGGGAATATCTGCCTCCTAGTTTTCCAGCTGCTATAAAACTTGATGTTTTCTTCATGAAAATAGAAGAGCAAGGCTGGAATTGCCATTTTTCAGAAATTTGATTTTAAACATGTAAGTCTTGATTTAAAAAATATATAATACTTTTTAAAAGTTAAGTAGCAACACATAAATGCACATCAATAAAAAAATATGCTATTTATAAAAGAATGTGTCTGCATACTAAGGACAATAATAGGTCAACTGTTTAGGCTAAAAAAAAATTTTTTAAACCAGAAAATGTCAACAGATTAAAAAGAGTAGGTAAAGTCCACAATTATATTTTTTATTTCTCCAACAGGAACTGTGTACATTTGGTTTTAAAGAGAACAAAAGTATCAGGGGATCTCTTGATTTTGCTTGAGCCAAAACCAGACTTAACAATGAAATTTTATTAATTTGATCTTGCACCACTATATAAGAACATTTTAAAGTGGATTTTAAGTAATAATAATAACTTTAAAATCCAAGTTTTCACTTTATTTTTAGCTGTCTAAACTTAGCCTTAGTCCTCTGGCTGGCTTCATAGACTTGAAAACAAGCCAGTCTCTCTTGAGCAAGAGGATCGTCCTTAGGGAGTTAGTTAGGGGCTCCCAAGGTTGGTAAGAGGATATGGAGTCTTTCTTTGTCTTACACTCAAGCCTTGAACATGTCCTAGTTTATAACTTAAAGAAATGTTGGGAAGCAGTTGTATGGGGGGTTAATCTACGACATACAACCAGTGAGTTTGTGTGGTCAATGATAGATGAAAGTCTGCCTAATAAGAACAGGAGGAATGACTGAATTCGTGTACACCAGAAATGTGAACATGCTCAAGTTTGTCAGCACAGGCACACGTCAGTGTTAGATAAAAAAACTGTAGGTGCTGTTACCATTGTCACAGGAAGAGAAGAGGCCACACTGGATATGCATAGGAGGAAAACATAACTGCACCCACAATTTCCTTGGTTTCAACTCTATTTGAAGCAGTAGTGTGTTTTTTTTACCTTAAACAATATCATAGTGAGAAAGAGAAAGAAACAAAGAGAGTATTTTCTTTTAAGAAAACAAAACAAATTTCAGAGTGCTGAGATTTTTGGACATAGAACAAATTGGAGAGAGTCCATAGTTTTACCTAAAAATAATTTAGCCTAATAAAATTTGTTTGGACTGACAACACTAGAAAACCTCTCTCACTTGGAAAAAACTCATCTAGCACATCACTAATAAAGCTAGCCTCATCTTTCAAAACTATGTTTTTGGACAGCAGAACTCCATAACATTGGATAGGATCCACAGTAAACGATCCCTCCTTGAGCTTTGGCGAGTGTGTGGTCCTTCATCTCATGAAAATCACACAGTTTGGTTTGATAATGTTTGTAACTAAATCAAATTCAAATGTGTTAAGCAAAATAGGTATCTGTCTGAAAAAAATCAATTGCTGTTACCTAAAAATTAATAATTGCTGGACAAGCTATTGTTTTCAAAAATCTCAGAATTTCTATGTTAAGTAACTCCATAAAAACATGGTGGTTTTAGTCTGTCTATTGAAACTTTGTTTTTCAACTGTAATTCCTCTTATAAGCTGTTCTTCATGTCCTTTTGTAAGTAACATATGAAGCAAAGCAGTACTAAAGAAATCAGTCTGAGATTGCAACTGCTGATCAATCCAAGAAAGACTAAAACTCTTTAAAAGATCATTTCTTTTGCTCCAAAGCTTATAAATATCTCAATTACAACTTAAATCTCTGAGGAGAAGTTTCCCACATATTCTGAAATACATGTATTGTGGAAAATATTATTTTCTAGGGCTCAACTTCTAAATGCCTCGCAGAAGGGACTGTCGTGTTAAATTTTAAGATTTCTGGGATACTTTGGTGTGTGGTGTCAAGTAGAAAGCAAGATACTGGCTGTTTCTTAGAGAACAATACCTTATTTCAGGTTGACTCATTTGGAAACCATGTCATGAAGCCTGAGAAGAAGCTGGCAACCACATATGGAACAACAGAGAAGTTCTTATAAGGATGAATAAGTCAACAGTGCTCATTATCCCACAGAATTAATAAGTGCATATGCTGATGTAAACATGTATACAGGTATCATCACAAGGTAGTATGAGAAAAGAATTTCACTTAACTCATTTGCAGAGCAAAAAGTCTTTAGCTCTACTTATCTTTGCATCTGCCCTGTTCATTTGTTTTCTTCTCTAGAGAATGCTCTCCCATTTGTAAAACAACAGTCCTGGAATGACTATGGAGCAATTTTCTTCTATTTGGTATTTTTAGACTAGATTATGTCTTTATTATATTTGTTCATAGACATGACAACCAGGTCTTCATCACAGTTAATAGAAATCCCTCAGAATATAATACACTAGGACTACCCATGGGAATCTAGAGCCACATGGTACAGAGGGAATATTGTCATAGATGAACCAACACTGCCTTGAGTTATTTAAACTTCTGTAATAATTTAGCTCCTAACTTTACATATGATTTTGGAGTCGTCATTTATAATTGGAACTGATTTTCTGATTGCTAGACAGAATTAACAACAATAAACAAAACCAGAATATACCCTGCTCATTTGTTAAAAATGAAAAAATGGACATCAGTTGAAACACATACTAAATGTTAAATGAAAAAAACTAAAAATTATACACTGTTACTCAGGAATATGTTAAATGTAATATGCTAAGTAAGTATCTGAAGGCCACCTACATGAGTATAGGTCAGCCAAGAACTTCAGAGACTATCAAGTAACTATAGAAAAGAGTACTTGTTTGCACAGAGATATACTAAAGAAGGTAGAAGAAGACTACTAAGTAATCTATGAATATCCCACATGCCCTTGAGCACATAAAATTTATAATGAATTTATAATCTCTATCTAAAAGTTTAAAATATATGTACAAAAGAGGACCGTGGGATTAAAAAAACATCTCTATATGACTCTCACCATGTTTCTTAGCTGAACTGTTGCTTTGCAAGACAGTAGACGCTATGCTTGAAGTGATGAAAGGAAAAGATTATTTAATCCAGCAAAGCTACCATTTTGATGTAGGGCAACAATAAGAATTTTTTCCCAAATAACAGTTGAGAGACTTTATCCTCGCTAAAGCTTCCTTATTCTAAGTGCTCAAGGAAGTTCTTAAGGGCCAGACAAAGGATCATAAGATAACAGGATCACACACACACACACACACACACACGTTACTGATGAAAGTGATATCTGTAGATTAGAATATTAACTGGTGCAGAAAACATCTATAACTTTAGTACAAATATTGAAATGCAAAAATGTTAAAGCAAGTATAACAGACGGAAAAACTTACTAATGGACACACTATAAGAACTGCAAACACTGAAACATGAAATAGAGGGAAGAAAGAGCACATTTTTCTGTAAAATCAGAATTCTCAGCTTAGAGGAGGAGGG
Organism: Arvicanthis niloticus; assembly: GCF_011762505.2. Lineage (NCBI taxonomy): Eukaryota > Metazoa > Chordata > Mammalia > Rodentia > Muridae > Arvicanthis > Arvicanthis niloticus. The sequence continues at coordinate 35,473,904 of NC_047668.1, read as the reverse complement.
CAGCCCCATGGAAAGACCAGAAGTTTCAACTAACCGGACCCCCAGGATCACTCAGACATTGAGCCATCAACCAGGCAGCACACAACAGCTGATATGAGGCCCCCGACACATACACAGCAGAGGACTGCTGGGTCTGGACTCAGTCAGAGAAGACGCACCTAACCCTTGAGAGACTTGGAGCCCCAGGGAGTGAGGAGGTCTGGTGGGGTGGGGGGTGGGGACATCCTCTTGGAGACTTGGTGGAGAGGAAAGAGGTATGGGATGTGAACAATTGGAGGGTGGACCGGGAGAATAAAATCTGGACTGAAAAAAAAAAAAAAGATTAAAGAATACCAAAAAAAAAAAAAAAATTATCAGCTTAAGCAACTTTTTTCATAGCTCACAGATGTTTTAAGTAAACTGTACATCAAACACATGTTTTAAAGCTATAAAAACCAAAGAGGAAATAAAAGAGAAAATGAAAGGAATGGAGGCATATCCATACTGAAAAGTACCAAACCACAGAGTTTTCTAAGATAAGATGATAGTAACGAAGGATCCACAAAGTAGCCAGAAAATAAAAAACAAAATGTCTATATAAATACTAGTTGTTGTGTGGATATGAAGTGGTCACCAAAGTCTCGTGTGTTGAATTCTTGGTTGGCAGGTCAAAGCATTATTTTGAGAAGTGGTAGAAATTTTCGGAGGTGGGACCCAGGTGAGGATGGCCACCCCCTAAGCACATAGCTTTAAAGTTTATACCTTATCTTTAAACTCTTCGCTTCCTCTTCCTTTCATTATGGTACCAACTACTTTGTCACTCCTTCCTGCCTGTCAGGATGAACTGAAATCATGTGTTAAATAACTTCTTCTTCTTGTTTTTTTCTCTGTATGTGGTCATGGCAACAAGAATCCTTTTGGCATCAGCCAAGCAGGATCATTACTGTGACTAAATGTAACCATGTTAAGTATTTGGAACTAGACTGCAGGAGGAATTTGGACCAGTTCATAGAGAGAGAAATCTAGAACGCTGTGACTTGAGCTTAGTGACCAGTTCTGGTGGGAGTTTACAAGACCAGAAAGCCAGCAAAAGTGGACAGTAAAGGATCAAGAGGTTTCAGATGAGAACACAGACTACTCTTGGAAATTGGATCATGGGCCATTTTATGTCTTATCTTGGCAAAACCTCTATCTGTATTTTGTCTATGACCTAAGCATTTGTGGAAAGCTATTTAAGACAGAAACACAAATTAATCTGGAAGGCAAAGTGTTTAGGTGCCCTAGTATTTAGGCTTTGCCATGGTTCTTGCTGGCTGCCTTTACTCAGGTTTATAGCGAGAAGCAAATGGGTAAACCAGGGCACCAGGACTTGGAAAGACTTGAAATTTGGTTCTAAAGTCTCTTCGAATGTTGGGGCCAAGGAAAGCAATATTTTAAGAGATTAATATTATCAAAAAAAGAAGCCAAATATTTTCCATCTTGGCACTAGGAAAGATTCCTTTGACAGCATGTCAGGTAAAACCCAGACTCTACTCAGCTTAAGTGTGTAAAAGAGGAAATATTTTTCTTGTTTAAGAAGGGTATACCTCTGAGGAATTTTTAGACACAGTCAGAGGCCACTGCATCCAAAGTACTAGTGAGTCTGGTGACCACTGAAGCTGGCAACAAATGCTGCCATAGTTAGCTTTAGTTTTCAGTTTCACATGGGAAGAAGAAACTTCAACTGAAGAAGTTTCTATGTCATTAGAGTCATCTATGATCATGTGTGAGAGAGGATATTCTTATTAATGTTGATTTGAGAGGGCCCATTGTAAGTGGTGCTGCCCCTGGGCAGCTGCTCCTGAATTGTATAATACAGGAAGCTGAGCAAACCATAGAGAGCAAGTCAATAAGTAGCAATCTTCTATGTAGTCTCTGCTTCAGTTCCTGCCTCCAGATTCCTGCTTAAGTTCCTGTCGTGACTTTGCTCAGTGATGAACTGTGTTGTGGAAGTGTTAAGATGAAACAAACCCTTTACTTTAAAATTATTTTGAATATGAATAGTTTTAATTTCTGGATCAAATAATATAGAATGCATTAATAAACAAAATACAAAATTCAACTATACGCTGCCTATAATAAACTCATCTCAACTTTACACATATGCCAAAAGGGAAAAGAAGCAAAAGGCATTCCATATGAATGGGAAAAAAGAGCAAATCAAGAAATAGCTGTTATAATTTTGTTAGAAAAAGTATTTATTTAAGTGTGTTATTAGAAGCAAAATGGCACTACATAATAAGGTGGGAATCAATTCATAAAGAGGCTCTAATGGCTGTAGTTACTCCACATGAGAACACCAAAACATAAAATTAGATGTTAAGAGAAATGATCAGAGATACACAGCAGAATGGTAACCGTATGATTTTCAATTCCCTGTGCTCAACAACACTTACCCAAAGAACAATTGGCAAGAAGATGCTGGACTGGAACTACACTCAGACCAGGAGGCCCGACTGACATGCAACACTGAAGCCATATCCTCCTTAAGCACATGGCGCCTACTGAATACCTAACAAAACCACTCTCTATAACTTAAAAACATATTGGACAAATTTTACAACTGTTAAAAAATTAGAAATAAGTAACAAAAGAAAAACGAGGACTTTCTCAAATTTGTGGAGTTTACTGAACACATTCCTGGACAGCCAATGTGTCAACAAAATAGAGAAGTTTAAAACTAACATGGAGATTTAAAAAAAATGCTTATATTCCCCCCCCCAGCCCCAGACCTAGGATGAAGCAAAAGAAGTTGTAAAAAAATATATATATTTCCTCAGTTAACCTAACATTACACCTCAAAGAAACCAGAGAAGAGAAAAACCAAAACAAACAAACACCAAACACAAAACAAAGATAGAAAAAAAAACTAACAAATATCAGAGAAAAAATAATTAACAAGCTCTAGGAAAAGACTAGAAGATGTGTCTAAATCTGAAAGTTGCTCTTTTTAAGACTGTTAATGCTGCCGGGCAGTGGTGGCACATGCCTTTAATCCCAGCACTTGGGAGGCAGAGGCAGGCAAATTTCTGAGTTCGAGGCCAGCCTGGTCTACAGAATGAGTTCCAGGATAGCCAGGGCTACACAGAGAAACCCTGTCTTGAAAATCAAAAAAAAAAAAAAATCATATAAATGCAATTTTCTTAAACTAACCAATAAAAATGAGGAAAGCTCGGATTAAAAATAATAAAATGGAAGGAGAGACCTCCTGGCAGATGCTACAGATAAGGATCTTACAAGGCTACAGTGAATGACTAGATGTCAACAAAATGGAGAGCCTACCCATGCGTAAAGCCCCCAAAAGTACAACAAAGCCATAGAAAATATAAAACCTAAAGAGATAAACAATAAGAACTAAAGAGATTGGATAAGCAATACAAATCTCTCATTAAAGAAGCTTAGAACTATGTGTTTGCATTGCAGAATTCTAACAAGCATTAAGAGAGGAAGGGGTAAGGCACTCAGTGGCAGAGTTCTTACACAACATTCAAAAGGGTTTGGGCTTTATACGCAGCACATGAAACAAAAAAGAGAAATATTAGGTGTTGAACAAAAATGACATCCAGAAAATGGACACCTGAGTTATAAAGGAGGATATAAGGCTAATTGCTTTTCTTGGTCTATCTCTGTCATTGATTTTTTTTTTCAGTTGGGTGTTTTGGGGTTGATGGTAAATATGATTGTTTGAATAAAATGTCCTCCCATAGTCTCAGACATTTAAATACTTGGTCCCCATGTGATAGTACTGTAAGGGGGTGGGGAGTTAAGAGGCATGGCCTTGTTGGAGAAAATATGTCCCTGAAAGTGGGCTTAGAGCTTAGGAAATTGTGCCTTTTAGAGTTCACTCTCTCTGTTTTCTTGATTCTGGTCTGAGCTGAGAGCTCTCAGCTCTGTCTGCTGTCATGACTACCACCTGCTACCACGATTGATGCCATTGACGGACGCTTATGCCTCTGGAACTGTAAGCCCAAATACACTATTTGTAAGGCCCTCAAGATGCACAAGTGGCCAGGTCCTGCCCATAAGGACCTCCAACTACCAGGCTCTTCCATCACACAGAACACATCATGACTCTGCCTTACAGAGTAAAAAGCCCAAGATCAAACCACAAAAATCTCACCAATTCTGGGTTACCCTGGAGAAGCTCCACTCCCAAGAAACTGTATATTAAGTTGGCCTTCTACTTGGTTCTTTATTGCTTCTCTCCAAATCACTCTCCTGCAGTTTTTTTCCCCACTAAACTCCTTGTGTAAGGTTTATTGTGCAGCATGACTTTGTGGCACTACTTGGCTCCTGACAGCCAGGATAACTTCCCCTCAGAGCTGTAACACTTCCACTATTTTCTTCTATGAGTTACCTGAGTCATAGATTTTTATCATAGCAATAGAAGAGTACTTAATACATTAATAAGTACATAAAATTATAATTGATAGTCAAAGTGTAAAATCTATTGTGAAGCTTCACATCTTCACAATGGCTAATCTAACTATAGAGAAGTTCTTTGGACTATATAGACTTTGGATAAAAATAATCTCTCATGCTGCATTAACTTATTTGAAGCTTCTTTCTAACAAGGTTTTAATTAAGTAAAGAAAAAAGAGGAATTAGTACTAACCCTTAAACTTTTCCTACAAAAGGAAAGTTCAAGAGAACACTTCCAAACTCATCTCGTGAAGAAACCATTATTCTCAAATCAAATTCATCTAGAGAAAACTATAGCACAATGTCTTTGAGGATATTTAAAATGATGCTTGCAAACAAAAGCAAACAACACATTAAAGCATTGTACATTACGGCCTCCTGGAGTTTTTCATGGATGTACAAAATTAATTTAACATATGGAGATTAACATAGTAGTCTACTGTCCTGTTTTTATTTTTCTAGCTTTGACAAATACCATAGCCAAGAGCAACTTGGGTGGGAAAAAAGTTTTATTTTCTCTTATATTTCTGAGTCAAGAAATGAAGCAGGAACTTGAAGCAGACATCATGAAAGAGTGCAGTTTGTTAGCTCATTCCAGGGTTCACGATTGTTTAGCTTTTTTATACAGCATACTACCACCTGCCTAGGGAATGATACTACCCAAAGGTGGCTATGCCCTCTTACAATAATTAACAACCAATACAATCCTTCATGGATATGCCCACAGAGCAAGGTAATCTAGGTAATTCTTCAATTGATGTATTCCTTACAGGTGGCTCTAGGCTGTGTGAAATTGACAAAACTAAGATACCTACATTAGTAGAATGCAAGACAGAAAACTTATATATAATTACCTCAATAGATGCAGAAAGGATGTTTGGCAAAGTTTGATATTACTTTGTGACAAAAAAAAAAAACTATTTGAAGAATCAGGCCTAATATGTTAACAGCTACCATCATAATCAAGGGAAAAGGCAAAAATAATATACCTAAAACTTTGTACAAGACAAGAATGCTCACTCTCACCACTTCATTTTACATTGTGATTCCAGTGTTAGTAAGAGCTATGAGATAATGGCAGGGAATAAGAGTTGTGTACATCAGGAGAAAGAAAAATGACACTATCTTTATACAATGTAATTTACAGTGTTCAGGAAACTCTAATGATTTCAAACCCACAAATGTTAAATTAATAATTGAGTTTACTCAAGTTATAATGTGCAAATATCTGTACCTCAAAACTAGTAGCATCCTTACATATAAAATAATATTAAATAAATCAAGAAAGGAGCTAAGTATGGCGGCACAGCCTGTAATTTTAGAACCCCAAATGGTTGAGGCAAGAGAATCAGGAATCAAGGATGAACCTGGCCTACATGGCAGAACACTGTCTAAAAAGTGAACAAAGGAGGCCAACAGATGGCTCAGAGGATAATGCTGCTTTGTGGCCAAACCTGACATCCTGAGTTCTATGCCCAGGAGCCACATGGTGGAAGGAAAGAACTGACTCTTACAAGTTGTTACATGCATGCCATGGCATACACATTTCTATACACACAAACACACAAAAAATAAGCACAGAAGACAATCCAGTGTGTGATTTGGTCTATAAAAAAAGCAGAAATGTATTTAAGGAAGGGTGTGAAAGTTGCAGACACTCAAAGCTACAAAGCACTGATGAAACAGACCAGGGATCATGCAGAGGAGTGAAAGATCAGTGGAGCTCATGGACTGAGAGAATTAGCACTATTAAAGTGCCCAGAATATTCCACAGAGTCTACAGATTCAGCGCAATTCCTATCAAAATTCTAATGTGTTTTTTACAAATACAGAAAAGGAATCTCTAAGATTTATATAGAGATACAAATGGCTACAAATCGCTATAAGGATATTATCAAAGAAAATATAGGGCTAGGAGGCAACATATATCATGACCTCAGATGTTATTATAATGCTGTAATAATCAAAACATTGTTGTCATGGTATAAAATCAGACATATAATCAAACAACTCAAAATAGAAAGCAAAGAAATAGATCTAGCCATTGACAATCAAATAATTTTTTTACAAGACTACCAAAGCCACATAGTGAGTCTTTTCAATAAATCATATTGGGGAAACTGGATATTCACATGAAAAACAATTAAATTGGACTTTCACATACACTATATGCATGCATGAATGAATGAATGAATGAATGAATGAATGAATGAATTGAAGCAGAACAGAAATGCTTTGTGCTCCCCACACACAAATAATGAAGCTCTTCTCTTCATTGATCAGCAATGGAAATCGTTCAGCTCTAGTTTAGACTTAGGGAACACCACAGTATATGCAGCCTTTCATTAATTAACATGGTTTCATTGATTGACATGAGGCATGGGGCCAAACAGCTTGGGCATCCTGAAACCTCTTACTTCTAGTCTAAGTCTATAGATCAGTGCACTGAATCCTATCTTTTCTTCATAAACTAAGTGTGTGAAGGAAAAAATTCTATAAATTAGAACCCTGGAAATCTCAGTAAGGTTCCAAAAATAGGTAGAATTTGAAAAGAAAAATTTATACAAATAAGCTAGGGGCTCCATCCCTTCAGCTCTACAGTCCTCCTTTTAGTGTTTGCATAACATATGTCAAATCTCAAAGGACCTTGATTGGAGCCAAGGCCAGTGGGCAGCTGCACAAAAGTCCAGATTAGCCATGTGCTCTCATATGCCCCCTTCTGTGCCATGTGGGCTGAAGGTTGCCCAGGTGTGACACTGTTACATATTGTTTAAAAACCTTTGCCTCAGATACATAATTGCAAGTTATTACTTTTGAGATTTAAAAGAATTGAAACATTCTAGAACAAATAACAAAATTGAAACATTTGGGTATAATATGTACATTTCAAAAATAAAATTAAAAAAAAAAAACCCTCATCCTTAAAGCACCAGTGTCTGTGGAGGGTCCTCAAACAGACATGTTTATCCCTGTGGCCAAGGCCTGATTTTTCTTCCTCCACCTTTTGAACTGGAGAGTATAGGCAATGCCATGTTTCATTTATGCACTGATGTGACTGGATTCCAGGGCTTTGTACCTGCCAGGCAAGTGCTCTGGCCACTGAGCTATATCCCCAGCCCATTACAGTTTTTGGTAACTCAGACATACACAACTTAACCTTCAACACCAGAGACCTGTGCTTTGGCATTTCTAGCTCAAGAGATGCCAGGGGAGTATTAGCATTCTAACCACCTGATGGAATGTAAATGACCTAGTAGTGGTCACAGAAGCACAAGTAAGTTTCATGGAGTCAACCATCTCCTAACTTGACTGCCTTGTCTGGCTTCAGTGAGAGAGGATGCACCTAGTCCTGCAGTGACTGATGTACAGGGGTAGGAGATGGGGGAGTGATACAAGGGGGTACTCCCCCTTATCAGAAGAACAGGGGAGGGGGAATGAGGGAGCTTTGAGATTGGGAGGACAGGGAGAGCGGATATTGGGGATGTGAATAAATAATTTTTAAGATGAGAGAAAGATGTCCTGGTGTGCCCCCTGCCCTATCCAGCATGATGATGAGAGATGGTTAGATCATTGTTAACCTTATTTCAGAGCCATCACTGAATCCAGTGCAAGACCTCTAAATCTTCTAGACCTATTAAATCTTTGAAAAGCCGGGCAGAGGATGAGACATCCACTGGGAGCTTGCTCACCAGAGTTGTAGCCATCCCCGGCTCATTTCTATTTGTGGCTTGTCTCTACGATTAATTAGCTAAGATTGTAATCTCATTGATCAGGGCTCAAATGATGTTTGCTACAATGTCTAATGTATTGATGAAGTTAACAAATGTCAAATAGCCATTTATATCACAGCCATGTTCCGAGAACTTGTGTACATCAACTGATTAGGAATGCTTTGGCACTATGCCACTGGTTACCTGTGACCTGAGAAGAATATGACCCTCTTTAAGGGCACAGTTGTTATCCAAAAGGCTCCAGGGACACAGTTACCTCTAGACTGTGACTTTTCAAGTCCTTAAAGTCCACAATGTAAAAAGAAAAATACATTTAAAAATAAAAATGCTTAAGGCTTAAAACCTAGTTTTCCCACAGATCCTTGTGTGATTTTGCATTTTGATGTCAGTCTATCTTCAGACTAGCATTACAGCCCAAGAAACCTCCACATTGGTGCCCGAGGCTCTACTACATACCTGATTTCTGTATCTAGTTAGTTATGGATTCCACAACAGTCTGCAGCCCAAAGTCTTTATGTGTTTCTTCTACATGACTTTGCAAGCAAATACACTTCCGTTTTAGGCAGTGAAATTTCACTGTTAACATACCTATTTGTTCAAGTTGAAAGTCTGCATCAATAATTTAGGTAGCACCTGACTTTGAGTAAAGATGTTTGACCTTGTTTTATTTTTTTTTTAAATCTTAGTGTTTTGTCCTATCTATGTATGAAAAACAAACTATCAACTCTCAGTGTAGATTGCAGGTAAAGCAGCACCAGATGGCAGAAAGAAATGGTTAACACTCAGCCATTGTTGAAGCTGCCTTCTCATCCCCTTAGAGAAAGAAAAATGAAACCACAAAGAATATAATCAGGTTAGGCAGATTAGAAATTGATTTGCCATCTCTTCTTCATGACTAATCTCTAGATTCTAGAGTCCAGGCCTCTGAGTTGAGTCCCACGAACTTTTAATATCTGCTGTCATGCACTGTTGCAAATTTTATTCCCTACACATCAAAGGCAAATCATTGTGTAGAAGGCTAGAGTGATATGTCCTGGTAGATATCAGAATTTAATGTGAAAAATTATACATCACAGTTCCAGGTTCAACTATTCCAGCCCCAAACTCTCCTGGGAGCTCAGTAAATCTCATTAAATAGCTGCACCAGTTAAAACAGAACAGAAAAGTAACTTATAGATAAATAATTTCTAAACATGGAGACTATTAAAAATATTTCAAAGTTTTAACAAAAATCTCCTATACATCCACTCCATGCAGCAAGTAAACATATCGGTCCTTGTCTGTAGTTTATCAGCTCATACTAAATGAGAGATTATCATAAAGGTTCCATTTCAATGTAAACTCCACATCCAACAAGGAGAATACTTGAATTAGCTCTAACTGCCATCTCTGTAACTATTCAATGCTTCCTTTAGTAGCCAAATATCTTATATTAAAACAGTCTATGGATGCCAAATTTTCTAAAATAGTAGTGAAACAAATAAACAAACAAAAGGCAGGAGAGATGCCCTCAGCAGGTAAGAATGCTCAGGATGCAAGAAAGCATTTCAGTTCAGTTCCCAGTATTTATCTTAGGCAGCTCACACTACCTATAACTCTAGCTCCGGGGCATCTGCAGCCCTCTTCTGGTTCCCACGGATACATAAACACATGTGCACACACAGGAACATAAAAATAGCAAACAGGCAGCAAATACATAGAATTATTAAAATGATTGATATTATATTGTAACTTTAAAAAACATTTTATTTGGGGGACTATTTTGGGGAAGAATGTTGCTATTTGACAAAGCCTTCATTTCTTTGTAATAAATAACCATTACATAAAATCTACAATTACACTTTTAGTTGCACATCACACTGCTGTGCACCATTACAACCATCCACCTGATTCTAGAGCTTTCCATCTTCCCAAACCAAAACACAGTTTTCCTTGAACACCAGCCTTCACCCCTCCCTTCTATTTTTTTAAAGATTTATTTATTTATTTTATGTATATGAGTTGCTCTCTTCAGACACACCAGAAGAGGTTATCAGATCCCATTACAGATGGTTGTGAGCCACCATGTGGTAGCTGGGAGTTGAACTCAGAACCTCTAGAAGAGCAGTCGGTGCTCTTAACCACTGAGCCATCTCTCCAGCCCCAACACCCCTCCCTCCTAGTCTGTACTCTGTCTCCATGAATTTGTCCACTCTAAGCAGTTCAGGAACTCTTTCAAGGTCCTATACGATTTATCATGATGTCTGTGTCTTTCAGATTATCCATGACGAATCCTATCATTTCCTGTCTATTTACTGGAAGCGTTAGATTGTGTTTGGACACCCTGTTGCACTCACCATTCATCACTTAGGATAGTAGGGGGTTTCTATCTTTGGACTGCTGTAAATAATGAAACTATAAACGTGAATATAGGTGGACATGTTCAAGTCTGTCTTTATTCCTTCTGATGGATGTTTAGAAAGAGGACCGCTGCATTATAGAGTAACTGTTTAATTTGCTGAGGAAGCTTGCGTTTGTTTTGTATAGCAGGTGTAGCATTTTACATTCACAACAATTTTGGACACAGGATCTAATTTCTCCATTTCCATGAAATACTTGTTTTGTTTTTCTTTATTCCACAATAGCATCTTGCAGATGACACGTGGTACCTCTCATGTGGCTTTGAATGGAATTCCTGAATGATCAGTGACATTAAACATCTTGTCATGTTCATCTCCTGTCCTGAGGGGAAATGACTATTCAAGGTCTTTACAGATTTTTAAATCAGGATGCTTGCTTTTTAGTTGTTGGAATACTTGAATTCTTTATTTTTTTTATGCATACTTACTTATCAGACACATGATTTACAAGTACTCTCCCATGAACTGTCTTTTGGCATGTAGGTGCTATCCTTTGATATGCTAAGGTCATTAATGTTAATGAAGTCCAATTTGCTTGTTTTTTTCAATTTTTTATTGGTTATTTTATTTATTTACATTTCAAATGTTATCCCCTTTCCTGGTTTCCTTCCTCAATCCCCCTATCCTAGATCCCCTCTCCCTGTTTCTATGAGGGTGCTCCCCCCCCCGCCCACCCTCTCCCACCTTTTCTCCCTAGCATTCCCCTACACTGGAGCATCAAGCCTTCACAGGACCAATGGCCTCCCCTCTCATTGGTGCCAGATAAGTCCATCTTCTGCTACATATGCAGCTGGAGCCATGGGTTCATCCATGTGTACTCCTTGGTTGATGGTTTAGTCCCTCGGAGCTCTGGGAGGTCTCATTAGTTGATGTTGTTCTTCCTATGGGGTTGCAAACCCCTTCAGCTCCTTCAGTCCTTCCCCAACTCCTCCACTGGGGACCCTGTGCTCAGTCCAATGGTTGGCTGTGAGCATCCACATCTGTATTGGTCTGTCTCTGGCAGAGCCTCTCAGGAGACAGCTACATCAGGATCCTGTCAGCAAGCACTTCTTGGCATCAGCAATAGTGTCTGGGTTTGATGTCTGCATATGAGATGAATCCCCAGGTGGTACAGTCTCTGATGGCCTTTCCTTCAGTCTCTGCTCCACTTGTTGTCGTTATCCCCATATTTCCATTAGACAGGAGAAATTCTGGGTTAAAATTTTGGAGTTGGGTGGGTGGCCCCATCCCTCAACTAGGGGCTATGCCTAGACTCTAGATGTGATCTCTACAGGTTCTCTCTCTCATTTGGGGGTATTTCAACTAATGTCATCCCTGTTAGGTCCTAGGAGCCTCTTGCTTTCCTGGCATCTAGCATTTTCTGGTGGATACCCCCAGTTCCCCATCCCCATTGCTACACACCTCTGTTTAATTTTCTAACCCTCTGTACATCTCCCTAGTCTCCTCCCACACCTGATCCTGCCCCCATTACCCCCTCTCCCTCCTTTTTTCCTCCCAATTTCCTCCCACCCTCTACCTCCCGTGATTATTTTGTTCCCCCTTCTAAGTAGGACTGACGCATACACACTTTGGTCTTCCTTCTTCTTGAACTTCATATGATTTTTGAGTTGTATCATGAGTTTTCCGAGCTTTTTGCCTAGAATCCACTTATCAGTGAGTACATACCACGTGTGTTCTTTTGTGACTGGATTACCTCACTTGGAATGATATTTTTTAGTTCCAATACATTTACCTGTGAATTTTATGAAGTTATTCTTTTTAAGCTGAGTAGTACTTTATTGTGTAAAAGTACCACATTTTCTGTATCCATTCCTCTGTTCAATTTGTTTGTTTTATTATCTCTGATTTTGGTGTCACATCAAATAAATAATAATAATAATAATAAATAATAATAATAATAATAATAAATAATAACCGCCATATATTTTTCTATGTGGAATATCCATTTTCATGTTTTTACCTTTTCTTCTATGACTGGGTGGCTAAGTGACTTCCCATGCTTCACACAATAAACTGACATCCTGAGCCTCTCTGTACGTACATGGACACACACAAAGTCCTATGTGCCTTAATAATCATTGATTTAAGATTTTGAAAATAGAGTTACTGGGTTAGATAACACAAATGTGTTTAGAACTGTTAAAGTGTTTTCTCTGAAAATGTCTTTGTTTCTCCAAATGCTGTCAGAAGGAGAGTTGTTACAGGTGGTTTAGAACTGTCTGGCATCTGTGCTATATAGTCAATTTAGGGACCTGGAAGAGCAGCAACCTCTCTTAAGCACATACCTCTAGCTCCTAAAGGTCGATTTTTAATTGTTAAGTCTATTAGACTTGGACATTTGGTTAAACTTAGACCTCTAAAATATACAACTTAGCAAAAACTTAAAACAAGTAATTACTTTCCAAATCCCAGTGTTCTTTTAACATAGAATAAATGGATTGCCAGATACTTTTACACCTTGAAGGGAAATACTGTTTAAATTTTTCCAAACAAATTTTAAAGTTTCAGGTTTTGTGTTTAAGCCTTTAATGTTTTGAGTTGATTTTTGTGTGATGCTATCAAGTTTTCATACACGTTTTAAAAATCCTTTCCCTATTCTGTACTTTTCCTACCCTTGTTTAAAAACTAAATCACTAGACTTATTTGAGAGTTCTTGTTCCATTGATCTTCATGCCTATCTTTATACAACCATCAGACTGTTTTGACATCTATAACTTTGTAATACATTTTGAAACTAGGAAGAATGTCCCTGAGTATTCAAAATTCTGTCCTTTTACTAAGATTTCTATAGCTGTTCACAGGCTTATGATATTACTTACATAATTTTTCTATTTGTGTGGAAAAACAATGTGATATTTTTATAGGAATTTAGCTAGAGTAAAATTTCTTGAAGAAAAGTGTTGAAAGGCCAATGACCTTTAAATGAGCAATGGTTTGGGGGTCCATCTGTAAAGGAATAAGCAGTAAAAAAATAAAAATGAGCCTGAAATGGGAACTGAATCAAACCAAAGTCTACTATATAGCAAAGAAAACCATCAACCAGGATAAAACCTGCAGAATAGAAGAAAATATTTAAAATCCATATAGATTATAAGTGCTAATATCCAAAACACATGAGGAACTCAACAACCCTAATCAATTAACCAAGTCCAAAAATAGATGAAGAATCTGAGTAAGAATTTTTCAAACTAAGATGCATAGGTTTCTAGTCTATATCTGGAAGCATACTCCACACCTCCAACCTGGAAAATGCAAATTGAAGCTACACTGTTCTATAGACTCAGACCCAGTAGAATGTCACTATAACCAAAAAGTTAAGAGATTTGATGTGCCAGGACAGGCTGGTACCTGGAGTGAAAGGGCCTCTCGAGAGAGAAGGGGAAGGAGAGTGGGAGAAGGGGTTAGAAGGTGGGACTGGAAGTGGAGAAGGAAGCGGGACTGCAATGGGGATGTAAAGTAAATAAATAAATACATTAATTAATGGAAAAAAGTTTATCAACATAAACCTGAAAATCATATTTGGAAAAAGACAAGCACTGCACTCCTTACACACAGAATCCCAACAGTAAACCCCAGAAGCAGAGAACCAGGAGCCATGTGCAAGGGAGAGCTGTATCAGAAGAACTAAATTTCAGTTAAAGATGGAAAACAAGTTCAGGAAACCTACCATGTGATACATATGGAACCTATAATTAATGAAGTGTGCACACGTGTAAAACTTGCTACGGCTGAAGAGATTGAGTATTTTCATCTCAAGTTTATGGTGAGTATGCATGGTAATATGCATGTGAACCAGCTCTGTTTAGCACCCCAGCATGCAGACATCAATCAACATATCACATAAATAAAGGCAATTTTATATCTTAATGAAGTTAATGTTAAAAATTCCAACCAAATCCAAAATAATTTTTCGAAACTTGGTCCTCCAATGAGGAAAATAAAGCTGATATTGGTTTATATGGCTTTTGCCACCTGGGATTCTTTGACAACTACTTCTAAGGTTGTGTATTTAACATTGTTTTGATGTGAATGGTAAATTTTAAGCCACTAGGAGGCTAAGTCTATACTGCAATTACCGGGGACTTGTGAATGAAGCACATATCACTCTAGCTTGAGATTAGTCCTGACATGATGTTTTGAATTAACATCTAACAAGATACACATCTATAACCTCTGTTGTTTATATTGTAATCTACTTAATAACTGGAAATGGGCCAGCAGTGAGTACTGGCCAGCTGATCCACCACCAGAACTCCCTTCCATCCTCTCCCCTCAGTCTGTGTTCTGTCCTCTAACCAAGTTCATATAGACTATATTCATCATCAAAAAATTGTATCATATTCCTGATTAGTCAGATAACTTTCCTCCCTTGGCCAGATTGAAGAAGAAGAAAAAGAAGAAGAAGGAAGATGAAAAGGAGGAGGAGGAAGAGGAGGAGGAGGAGGAGGAAAGGAGAAAGAGAAGGAGAAAAGGAGAAGGAGAAGAAGAAAAAGAATCTTTCCCACTTACATACATATGCATATTGAAGTCTGGATGCTTAGTTTAAAAAAATAAGTTCCCATTTTATAAAGTGTATCTTTATAAAACAGTTTAACTGTGTCATAAAAGACATATGGTAATGTGGGGGGTTTATGACTTTGGTAAATTGCACCTGACAAAATAATGAGGATATTAAATCTGTGTCCTTGGAGAGCATGGATGCTGGTGTAGAAGGGTGAGAGAGCAAGTTTAGCCAAGTTTAACACACAGCCTTCTCAAGCATTCGATCTGACCTCTGACCTCTGTGGTTTATATTTGTTCACTCTTGTGAATTTTTTTCTTCTAAGAACAACTTGCCAAAAAAGTGAGGGATATCTCTTAGGCATTGAGTGGCTCTTGGAGGTCAAGTGTACATGACTCAAAATTTGCATCAGCCAGACTGTCTTGGTGACTAAAGGGAATGTCCTAGACGAACTGTGTTGTTGCTATGTCTGACTCCCTTCTGCAAAAAAGCATGGAATTATTGACAGGAGACTCCTTTGTGAGAGGCTTTTCTCAACACCCTTGGGGCAATGAAATGACCTCACCACCCTCCTAGACCAAACCAACTACATCTCAGTTGTCATGCAAGTTATGCAGCCAGAAGTAGAAAACTACTATCAATGTCTTACGATCAGGCTTGAAAGTGTGCCTGTTAGATTCCCATTATGTTAACTCTCTTGGAAGTTTGTGTGTGGAAGTGGCAGGGACGTTTTGACAGGCAAAGCATTTCTAACATATCCGGGTAGCTACACAATTTTTAGCTCTTTACTCTGTCCAGCAGGCCAAAATTGTAATAGTTCAGTATGTGGTCAAAAGTGTGTATTAAGTTTGGCTATCCAGATGAGAATGAGATATAAAAACATGACTATATAATCTTTTAAAATTATTTTTGAGATCATAATATTATTACTTCATTTTTTTTCTTTTTCTCTCTCCAAGTCTTCTCAAATACCCTCCTTGCTGTCTTTCTAATTAATGTAATGTATTTCACATATGTTATTTGTGTGTGTTTTCAGGGCTGCCCATTTGATATTGGATAACCAATTGATATGCTCTTCCCTGGGAAAGACTGTTTCTCCTGCTCTCAGAATTTGAGTTGCCTGTAGTTCTTCATACAGGGTTGAGTTCTTATGAGCTTTTTTCCTCCCATATTAGCATGTTTAATGCTGTGATCCTTGATCAATTTATACTTAGGCAGCCATGTTGGTGAGACTTTACGGGTGTAGCTTCTGACATTTCTAGGAGACACAATATCACAGCAAATTCCCTGCTACTATGGCTTTTACAGTCTTTCTGGTCCCTCTTCCACAACAATCCCTGAGCCTTAGATGGCAGCATTTGTGCTATAGACATATGCATCGGGACAAGGCTCTACTGTTCTGTATTTTGATTAGTTGTGGGGATTTTTCATAATGGTCTCCATTTGTTGCAAGTTCCCTTGATAAGGGTAGTGAGAGGGCAAGCTTTCATGGTCCCAGAAAAAAAAACATGCAAACTTCCAAAAGAGAGAAGCAACCAACAGTCCTACCCACCTAGGATGCCTATGAACCGTAACAATGACCTGTATGGCATGATAACCCCAAGGTGCAGTCATGGCACATAAATCTTGGTGATAGATAACAAACAGCTCTCTAACTGGAATTAAGACCCACTCACCAAGAAGGAAATCATGCCTGGTGCTGAAGCCTAGGCAACTACCCAAGGTTAGTAATGCCAAACTCAAATAGATAACTATATAGTTTTCCACAAACATTCATAGGAAATATGGGATAAAATGGAAAGGAGAGAGAGCTAAAGAGACCACCCAGTAAGGTCTAAGTAATACAGAGAACAAAGAACATTAACCTCAGTCTTAGCTTGCATTCATTGCTGAAATAAAATACTAATCCAAAAAGCAACTTAGGAAAGAAAGGATTCATTTCACCTATACCTCCAAAAAGGGAAATCAGGACAGGAAATCAAGAGAGAAGCCTGGGGCAGAAACTGAAACAAAAACCACAGAGGAACACTGCATACTGACTTTCTAACACAACCCAGTGTCACCCGTCTATGGGTGGCACCACCCACAGTAAGCTAAGCTCTCTTACGTCAATCAGTAATCAAGAAAATGTTCTACAGACTGGCTTATAGATAATCCGATACAACTATTGTCTCTGTTGAGGTTCTGCTTCCCAAGTGACTCTATGATGTATCAACTTGACGATAAACTCACTAGGTTGTGGCTACAAAGCCCTGCAGTATGAGTTGGAGGCCCACAGAGAGCTAAGAAACATCTAAGACATCAGGAAGTTGCTTTCTAGCAAGTGCTGAACACTTAACCAAATCATTAAAATTCAACAGGATAATAAAGGAAAGTACTGTTAAATGCCAATATTTAACTTCATTTAAAAATATAATTAGTAATTAATTGTATATATTAACTTCATTTTTAAAAAAACAAAAATTACATAGTACCGTAAATCAAGTTTTATGGATCATGACTTGAAGTAAAAAGAAATTAAATATTATTTTAGATTTTCATCTTTTATTAGAAAATATAACATTAAAAAATACTGGAAGAGGAAAGGCTTAAGAAGAGAGGGGTATGAGAGGGGGAAGATTAGGGGGTAAAGAGGGAGGTTAACCCTAAATATAGGTTATGTAAAGCAATATGGAATATTATTTTATAACCCAACATAGAAAAAATAAGTAAAGAGATAGTATAACACATTATAAAAGAAAAAGAGGAAGGCATATTGAAGGTAAAAAGATAAAACAAAGATGAGGAAGAGGAGTCTGGAGTGGTCAAGTTACCAAAACTAAGGATGTATTTTAAAAAGAAGGAGAAAAAGAAGAAGGAGGAGGAGGAAGAGGAGGAGGAGGAGGAGGAAGAGAAGGAGGAGAAAGAGGAGGAGGAGGAAGAGGAGGAGGAGAAGGAGAAGGAGAAGGAGAAGGAGAAGGAGGAGAAGAAGAAGAACAAGAACAAGAACAAGAAGAACAAGAACAAGAAGAACAAGAACAAGAAGAACAAGAACAAGAACAAGAAGAACAAGAACAAGAACAAGAACAAGAACAAGAACAAGAACAAGAACAAGAACAAGAACAAGAACAAGAAGAACAAGAACAAGAAGAACAAGAACAAGAAGAACAAGAAGAAGCAACCTTATGAAACCCTATTAGTAAGTAAGCTAATTTCAAAATGCAGCTTAAAAATAAGAGTTTAGAACAAAATGGCCATGAATGGGTGGACAAAGTCACTCAAAGAAGACATGGGTTATTAAAAGAAACTTGCAGTGCAAGGCATAGTGCTGATTATGCTAGGCATAATCTATGAATTATTGGTTAAAGAAAACCCAAGGGCTTCAAAACAACACAGGCTATTGCTGTTATCCTTGGTTACCCAGCATAACTACAGGGTAAGACCCTATTTTTATACCACACACTGCCTGCAGGACACAGAAAACTCAATCTCAAAGCAAACAGCCAACTTCCTCTCTGCTGACTAGCTTTCTCGGGGCCCAAAGATACTATGCAGCCTATTGGAAAAGGAAAAGCATAGATTGTTTGACCTAACTTACCTAACCCTACACCCTGGGTTCTGTAATACCAACCTTCTAGGCAAGATGTAAATATTGACATATAGTATTGGTACATTTGTTACTGGGTAGCTAATCACTTTCTGATTGAATTTGACAGTCTTCTTTCCTCATGAGAAAAATTCATAGCTGGTATTATAATCCTTGTCAAAAGCTCATGGCTGGAGAGGTCACAAATCCTTAGATAGATTCTGCTATTATTGTTTTATTAAATGGTTATCCTTCTAAATGTGTATGTTTATAGCCAGAGACCTGCTTTTCAAACATTGTTTTAATTTCAATGGACAGCAATCAGTGGAGATCAAAGCACTGAGAATAAGACACTCGAAGCTCCCCCTCAAACAGTACAGATATATTAATTCCACCACCACAGCTCAGAGACAGCTCATTGCAAATGAAACAGAAAGACTGTAAGAGATGAAGGATGGGAAGGAGTGCTGTGAGGTCCTGTCTTCTGAACATGAATGGCTGTCAAAATTATGGTGTCACATCAGCTGCAGTTACCTGCACAAAACCTCAACAAAATCAAACTAGCAAAAATACATGAAATAAAATAACTTCCAGATTGCTCCTCAACATTGAGGATTTATTGGCAGTAGATAGTTGCTGGGAAGTGTCGGGCCTTGGCCATTTAACCTGCACCATCAATCACATAGGATGCAGGTAGAGGGCGTGATTAACAAGTCTCCACCTCCAGAGATTAAAATATTACTGAGTTATCTAAAGGCAGGAGGGGGGGACATAGCTAATTAAGTTATTCCCTCCCCTTTTCCCCCTTCCTATAAAAGTCAGGCTCCCCTGGCTTTTGCGGGGAGCGCGCTCCATCTACACCCACTCACCATGCCATGAACAATAAAAGCTTTGGAAAACCAGACTCCACGTGTCACCTGGGCCTGCCGCTGCCAGGTTCCCAGCCTTTGGAACCTTGAACTACAGCCGCCGGCCTGTCCACAGCGGCTGTGTGAATGTGGGACCCTCCGCCGGCAGTGTGGGAAGCCCGCCCGGGACCCTGCTGCCGGACCTCCCTCCGCAAGTATTTTTTTCCCACAGGGAAGGGAGAATTATTCTTTGTTGAAGATCTGACTATGGTTTTCCACACTCCAATAGGTAACCCAACAATACATGGCAACATTAACTGGATTTAGTGAATTATAAGTAAAATATGACAACTAAAAGCTAGAGAATTATCTCAATTCTAGAAATATTGTTGCTTGTTGCATATCAATATGTGATAAATATTTAGATAGAAAAAAGAAACAATTTCAAAGCTAAGTGTAATTACAAGTCACTACCAGTAAATAATAACAAAGTAAGACTGAGCTCACACTAAGTCAGATTTCCTAAACCTAATCCCATGGTCTATATTGATGTGATACAGTGGCAAACATTTTGCTGTTTTAATTTTAAGGACCCATAAATATGTGTTCATTTTACCATTAGACAATTTCTTACAAACCGTGAGCATGGTAAGAAATCTATATGGAGCCAAACCTCCCATGAGTAGGAATCTATTTGCTAATGCATGTTTTCCTTGATATGACTAATTTCCACTCCTGTGAAATGCTCAACTGGCAAACATGTAGCTGACAGCTGTCCAAGTCATTCTGGCTTCGAGCCTAGACCCAACCTCTCACCAAAAAAATCCAGACTCAGTAGCATAACAACCACCGCACAGTTAAAAATTAACATTTCCTTTCAGCACATGGGACCAAACAGCACATTAAGAGGATTATACACCATAAATAATTAGATGCAACCGAAGAGCTGATCTAATCATATTAGGGTAGTTCCCAATAAGAAAACCAGTTACTATAATATACAACACAGATGAAACACAGCTCAAGAGAGATCACCTCAAGAGATACATAAATTGCATCTGGCAGCATTCAAGATCCGTTTATGATAAAGATGGACAACGAAGTAGGAATGTGAGGGAGATTTTTGTTAAAGTGTAAGTAAAAATATGCAGCAGACATCATGCTTAGTTGAGAAAGACAAAGAGCCTCTACAGCCTAAAAACAAGGCAGTATGTACGTGTTTACTCTATTTTCAGTACAATGCCGGACATCCTAGCAAGTGCAGTCAGGCAAGGAGCAAACACAAGAAGCACCAGTGTCTAAATTGCATATGAAGCTGGAAAGCAATCTTTATTAGAAAATCATAATTTTTTTGCATAGAAAATTTTATAGAACACATAAACTAGAAATAATAAATTAGACAAAGTTGTGTTATTATACCTCTACTATAAATAGTCATTTTAAAATGAAGCAATAATTCATTTTACAACATCATATGTAAGAATGAAATACTAATAAATTTAACTAAGAATTTAAATTTGCCCAAATAGGACAGATCTGGCCACCACCAGAGCCCAGGTACACACCTGCCTTATATGCTGCCAGTGGGAGATTTAGATGCTCAGATTGCAACAGACAAAATACAACAAGAAACTGTCTAATTTTAGATTAAAGTTCAATATGTAAACTAGCACATTTGGAATCACATCCAGGTGGAACTTCCTACAGAACGTATCCTGTAAGTGTGTGCCGATGCCGCAGCCATCACATACTCCATGATGATCCTTTTGGCAGGACCAGCAACGTTCATGTGTGCCCTTTCTTCTGAGTGAGCACAAATGGAGGCCTGCTGGCCTGGAGTGCAAAGTTCTGGCAAGCATCAGAGTCAGATGAGGGACACAGATTGTGTATCCCAAGCAACTACATTTTAAAACATGTACAAAGTTATTTTTAACCTTTTACAGTCCTTTTTGGTTTTCAAAGTTCAGACACAATATTAATAAACCTTTGCTTCTTTATTAAATTCAGACACACAGATGAAGACATGATCTGCAAACCCTGAATAATAAAACAGTGGGTCATCACCATGTTAGAGCTAACAAGGAGAGAATACCTCCCAAGAGCCAGGGGAGAGATTAGCCAAATAAGAAAAACAGTATCTCCAGGCAGAGGCAGGGCGTGTCTGGATCGGGGGAAGAACACAGTTGAGTCAGAAGATGGCACCTTGGTTAGTTGAACAGTGTGTGAGTCAGGAAAGGAGTGTTCCCGGGTCAGAAGAAGAACATGGCAGTCAGAGTGTGTTATCTTGATCTTACCTTGCTTAACTGAGGAACATATTGAGATGAGGAGTTCACACTTGAGACAGAGCAGGGCTCTCTTGAGCCAGGAGCCAACAGGCTGGTCCATGGAGAATGCCATGGACAGATACCTGTCCAGGCTTGGATCTGCCACTGTTCTCCCCTAGAGCCATCTGCCTTCTGTTACTTCACACTCCTTACAGTTCCCTTACAAGTCTAGGGACAGGTCACACTTTTATCCCACTCCAGCAATGGCATCAATGTGATGCTCGGTGAGCCTTTCTGGAGTATATTCTACTGGTTGTCATTACACCTTTCCCTTCCTTCCCTACAGCATTCAGGAGCATTCTCTGACGAGCTCCATACTGATCACATGAGACTATGGGGAAAGGACACAGTAAATTTCAGAGGCATCTTTGTCACGTCAGTTACACATTCATCTGACTTGCCTCCCTTCCAGTGTAAGTTTCCCTAGTGTCAAACTGCAGCTTCCTTTGATGTTGTACCTGTGTGTCTGTCTGTCCTACCTCTGAAGGGAAAAGGCCCCAGCCATGTCAGCCTGCAGGCACTTCCATTCTACTGCCTCTATATAGGCAGCTAAAACAGTGTTACGGGGGCTTAAATATGTGATGGGAAGAGAACTAGAAGCTCTGCTCTGCTGTGTGGAACCGGACCAGGGAAAGCAAAGGCAGAGGGGTATTGTAGTACAGTGTAACTTGAGCGATGAAAGCCAACATCATACAACTTGACTTATCTTACTGCAGTGGTCTAGAATATTTGATGGGGGCAGTTGAAGATTTTTTTTACTTAACAAATATGTACCAAGCCAGAAATACTGTATTTAAATCTCTTAGAGAAAGCATCAAATACTCCAGACTTTTGTGAAGGGAGTGAGGGAGACCCATTTTTATTTTTGTATCTAAGTAGATATTTTTCTCATTTTATGTTGTTGTTTTTGAGATTTTTTTTTCTTAAAGGAAAGTGAAATTTCATGCAGTCAAGTGCACTGACCTTGAAGTGATGTCCTGATACTTTGGTACAGATAGTCATGAGACCACCACGCCAGTCTTACTCATTTCCTCAAGCAGCTGTAACAAATTACTGTAGTCCATGGCTTAAACAGCACAATTACCTTACAGTTAGAGCAGCTTGGAGTCCACAGTGGACACACAGGCAAAGTGACAGTGATGCAAGGCCTTTCTCTCTTTAGACCCTGGTGGTGCTACTCTCTCTTTCAGCTCCATCAGCACCAATCCTGACTCTGCTAGGTTCCTTGAGTCCCATCAGCCTCTCTTCCCTGCATTGTCTCTTCCTCTGCTCACATCTGGACACTTGTACCTACACTTAGAGCTCACTCAGATCATCTGGTATGCTAGATGAACTTCTCTCTCCTAACTGAATCACAGTGCACAGCCCTTTCTGTGTGAAATTCACAACTCTAGGGTCAAAGCCTGGGCATTTTCATGGATCTGGTGACCACAGCAGTCAGGGTGTCTCCGTTTATATCCAGAGCACTGCTACCTTCTGTTCAAATAGACTCACAACTCTTTTTTTCTTTCAACATGGATGGCCAGTTCTTCAGCTTCAATGAAAAAGCAAAGACAACATGTGATCTTCTGTGCCCAAGTTCTTTCATTAACAGGTGTTTGCCAGAATTCCCTATGTCATGTGCATGCCAGCAGTTATAGCCTGTTGCACCATAAACACCCTGCCAGTGGGTATCTTGATTTAGAACTTGGCAATGATGAGTGAAGGTACTAAAAATGTTTTTAAATCTTTTCATAGACAGATGTGTTTATACCACTTGGGTAAATATCAGTGTAGCATCATAATCATATAGCAGGTATAATTTTACCTTGCTATAAACTGTCAAACAGTTTCTAAAGTCATTAACCCTGACTTGTAATGTGTAAGAGTTCAAGGCTTCTACAGCCACCTCAACCTTAGGTGTGGTGATTTTTTTTCTAATTTCAAGAAATGCTAACACTCTGTAAATTCAAGTCACACCACCCTTTCCAACTATCTTTTCACATCTTTGCAGAATAAACTGTCTTCTTTAAGAGGATAGTGGCATAAGCTACTCAAAGAGTTCTTGAGGTAATTTGTATACAAACCCTTTGTCTAATATAACCATTATGAAAGTTCTCCACTGGTCTTTGACTAGCCTTTATATTTTCTAAATAACATAATGTGATTTAATGTTCTAATATGTTTCTTATAAGGTAAACACCTGGCTTCTCTGTAGTGGCCAGAATATGCTCTGATTTTTTTTCTACAGGTATTTGGGGGTTTTCCATATAAAGATTGATTCGTTCCCATGTTCAAGGAAAAGTGGTGGTAAAGGTTGAGCTTTCTACATTCTGAAAATCTAGCATCAATTAAAAATATATTCCTCTGTCCTTTTAGCTTCTTTAGAATTTTTATCATAATTCAAGTTGCCTCCTATGTGGGTGTCCATTCTAAGGGAACAATAGAATCTTATGTGCATGTCTCTGCTACTTCCAATCTTGGTGTAAGTCAAATTAGGCAGGGTGGTTTCTGGCTTTATTTATTTATTAATAAAATATTTGAGATATTGTGAGTCCTTTGAATTTCCACCAACGTTTTATCTTTAAGAAGCTGCCCATTGGGATTTGGGTTGGGGTTGTTATGATGCTAAAACACCAACTTTTTTGACATTTCAATCCTTGATAATTTGAGTCTCTGTGACTTAAAAAGTGCCACATATTTCTACTGACTTCATCCTTCTTTGCTTTTACTTACATATCTGAACCGTTTCTATATAAGATGCTCCTGAATGTTTTATATCAATTTTTGATCTTAATGTAAAGTTCATCTCACTCTCCACTTGATTGATCAACAATGTAGAGATAAAATTAACTTTGTTTTGTATCTTATGACTTCGTTGCAATTGTTCATTTTTTGTTTTTTTTTTTTATTTATTTTGTAAACTCTTTAACTTTTTCTGTATGAACAATTATAAAATGAAAACAAAGACACTGGTTTTTCCCTTTCCAATCTGTGTGCATTTTATTATATCAAGTTTGATTACACTGACCAGAAGACTCAGTACAATGCTGACCTGCAGTCACAAAGGACACATTGTCCTGTTCCTGGTTCCAGATGAAAAGCACTTTAGCTCACTATGAAGGGAGGTGTGGCTTTCTCACTAGGCCCTTGTTAAACCAGGAAGTCCTCTGATATCTTTTCTTGAACTTGCTGAAAGTTTACAAACCACAAATGAGTTTTTAATTTGTTTGCATTTATCAAAATGTTCATGTAGCTTTCTTTTATAGACTGCTAACATGACGGTTACAGAGATGGTTTTTCATGTTCGACAGTCTTGCATTCCCGGGACCTATTACACTTGATAATTTCACTCTTTCATTTATTATATTTAGACTTTTGAGGCTATGCTAATGAGCCATTCCAGCCTACATTTCTTTGAGGAAATGGTTTTGTCCTGCTTTACTGCAAGAGCTGTGTGGACACACATCATGTTGGAAAGTAATTTCTGTTCTGTATATTCAAAAAGAGCTTATATAAACTCCTGTGGTTCTTACAGTTTTACCATTGTGCCTTGAAGTATCTTTGCAACAAGGTGTTTTGGTGAGCTTAAATAACTTCTAGTACAAAAGTTCAAAGTCTTTCTTACCTATGTGATATGGTTGTTCTCTCATTGCTATGACAAAAATAAATACCTGAAAAATTATCTTAAAAGAGAAATTATTTACTTTGGTTCACAAACCCTGGCTTTGTTGATTCTATTCACAGGCAAGGTGGCTCCATCACTTTAGGAATAAGGTGAAGCTGAACATCATGGTAGCTAGAGTGTGTAGCCATAGAAGGTGGGTGTGTAGTGAGAAGGTTGAATAGGAGGACAAGATTGTGCATTTGCGGTGGGAAAGCAAGCAAAAAGAGAAACTGAATGTGTGAAAGTTTATCAACTCATAGTACACATAAAGCAGACTATAGAATGGTACCACACACATTCAGGAAGGGTATGCCTCCTTCAGTTATTCTCCTATGGAAATGCATGCATGTGCACATGCATACACACACTCACACACACACACACTCACTCACTCACACACACACACTCACACACACTCTAAACTTCACTAAGCTATGATGCATTTCTTAGTCCAAATAAGTTGACAATTGTGATTAGCAATGGTATTCTTATATGGAATCATGTGGCAATGGTAATGATTTCTCGTTGGTCATTTCAAAAACTGATAACTTCTTTTATTTTATTTTCTTATTAAGAATTTATGAATTGTGTTATTTTCTAAATAATGGCCTTTTAGTTAGCTTTAGTTTCTATTTGTTATTCTCTTACTTAGTTCTTTATTATTCCCTATATTTTATTACGTTGAGTTTAGTTGATATCTTTTCTCCCTAGATATTTAAGTATAAATATAGAACAATTTTAAGTTCACACTCTTTTACTACTGTTAGTCTTAAAAGTAGTGTGCCTCTACCTAAACATTGATATTACTACTACATTTGTTTGGATACAGTTAAAATATTTTCAAATCTCCTAGTTTTTGTCATTTACCCCTTGAAATACAAGTATGTTGCTCAAGTCCAAGTATGTGGGAGTTTTATATTTTTTTCTTACTCTATCACTTATTGGAACAGAATGTTAATAATCTCCACCATCATTTTGGATTTGTCTGCTTCCCCCTTGTTTTTCCATTTTTTGAGTCTCTGCAGACACAGTCATCATTATTGGTGATTATGGCATCTTACTACAGATCTGACTATTTTGCTATTTTAAAATCCCCCTCTTTAACCATCTCTAAAGGGTTTTGACCCTAATTCTACTTTGTTTGGACCAAGTATATCATTTATACTTATTTCTTGGTATATTGTTTAACTAACCTGTGTTTTCTGTTTGTTGTTTGCTTGGTTTTGTTTTTGGTCAAGTCTCTTAAGGACCATTTAGCTAAATCTCATGGTTTTACCTGCTCTGATTATTTCTACTTTGAATAAAAATAACTTATGTAAATAACTTACATTTAATACATCATTGCCATGATTGTGTTTGAAACCTGAAGCTCTTAGGCTGCCTTGCTCATTCTGCTTTTATGATACATGGGATCAATGGTGCTCCATTGGATCTGGTTGGCCCTGCTACCACTTGACTCATCAGGCACACCCCCTAACTAGCTATGGCCATCAGCAGACCTTCATGGTCCACAAATAAACAAGAGACCAGGTGACACAGCCTAGTCCAGAAGTTTCATAAACCCAAACTACAAATGTGTGTGCTAAATTAAATGTTATGGTTTGAATGCATAATATCCCCACAGGCTCGTGTGACTAGATGCTTAATTTCCGGCTGTTAGTGCTGCTTTTGGAGACTATAGAACCTTACAAACTGGAGGCCTGTCTGACCACTGTAAGGGTGGAATTTAAGGATTAGAGGCTGGCTGTTTTCCCTCTGGGCTATCTGCATCTTGGTTCAAAGAGATGTGAGGAGAAAACCTTATTGCAAGTTTCCACTGCCATACTTTCTCTGCTATGATATTTATTTAAACTGTGGGGTAAAAATAAACCTTTTTCTCCCTTAAGTTTCTTTTAGAAGTTATGCTGTCATGGTGAAGCAAAGGAAAGTAACTGATGCACTCGCATAGCCCAAACTAATTGATTTGCCGTGTCACTGACTGCTGCTAAATTAATTGATTGTACCAATATGCCTTCATCCAATTGCCTCACTTTTAATTTAATCCAAATGTTTCCTTGCCTGAAATTCTCCCCACATTATGTATCTACTGGTAATCTGTTGAACCAGACGCTTGCTGGTTTGTAAATGTTAGATGTGATTAGAAGATGATGCTTTTGAGACTATTGACTTCTCAGATATCTGCCTATCTTCAAGAGAAGCTATGTCTTCTTAAATCATCCCTAATTGCCCCCTTCAGCGTTCAGATTTTCCTTTGATTATATTTATTTTTGATACGCAGTTTTACTAATTATTTGATAATTTCATATATGTGTATACATTTATTTGATCATATTCATCACACTGTTCCCTGATTTCTTCCAGATAGACTTTCTGTCTCCCCACCATTCCCAAATTTGTATCCTCTGATTTTCATAAACCCCTAAGTCCACTTTGTGATGCTCATATACTCACAAGTGTGGACCATCCACCAGAGTATTGTAGACCTTCTGGGGGCCAAACCCTTAAAAAAAAAAAAAAAAACTAACTCTCAGTTTTTTCCCAGAAACTGTCAACTGTAGCTCCTCAGTTATGGGACTCAATTTTGGGAACTACTCCCCTTCTATGCTAGAAAGTTTTATTGCTTGATCTTATACGGGAAATCACATTGACTGTGAGCTCATGAGTGTACTGATCCTGTCATCTCCTGAAGGCATTTTTGCTGTGGTCCTCCCTAACTTTGAACTTTTATGACCTTTCCGTCCCATCTTCTGCAATGGTGCCCAAGCCTTCTAGGGGTGTGTGATATACATGTTCTCTTTGGGTTAGCACTTCATAGCCACTTAGTCTCTTCACTTAAACCAGTTGTGAATTTCATAGTAACCTTCCATCCACTGCACAAAGAAGCTTCTCTAATGACATCTGAGAACTGCACTAATCTACAGATAAAAGGATATTTAGCAAAATTTACCTCAGGGCCTACCGGCTCCTCAACCATAAATTCTTGGTGAGCATGATGGTACTAGGCATGTAATTTTTTCTGTAGACTAGACCTTAAGCCGTATTTAAAAAACAAAGAACAGTTGGTCACCCTCTTATTGCTTTCATGGGCATATCTTGGGTAGGTGATCATTTCTTTTTCTTAATTAAACATATTTTTATATAATATATTCAGAGTATGGTTTCCCCTCCCTCAGCTCTTCCCAGATCTTCCCTACCTTCCCATCTACCCAAATCCACACCTTTTCTTTCTCACTTTCATTAGAAAACAAACAGGCATCTAAAAATAATAAACAATATGACCCAATAAAATCAGACAAATTAGAATAGGACAAAACAAGCAAACAGAAAAAAAAATCCACCCAGAAAAAAACCCCACAAAACAACAAGGGAGCACAGATAAATGCAGAGACACACACATTCACACACATTCACACACACACACAAACACACATACACACATCACATAAAAATGCAAAACAGGAATCCATGAATATAAGCAAAACACCTGTCCTTAGATCCCATGGTCCGTAATGAGCTCCCTCAACAGTTTACAAAGTACCTCCTGGTCCTACAAAAGCTAGCCAGTAGAGAAGAAGTTTCCTGGTCAGAAGTAACTTGATGTTTCCACATCCTGTTATCAAAGTATGTAATGTTATCAGCAATAGTGTCTCAAGTTCTGGTGAACAAACAAGAGCGATGGCACCTCCTGTATTGTTTTGAGGGACTGTAGGACAACCTAACAACAACTCCATGGGAAGTAAACCACATCTGACACTGAGATTTTGACTTAGCTACCTATGG
Source organism: Arvicanthis niloticus (assembly GCF_011762505.2). NCBI lineage: Eukaryota > Metazoa > Chordata > Mammalia > Rodentia > Muridae > Arvicanthis > Arvicanthis niloticus. The sequence continues at coordinate 35,444,670 of NC_047668.1, read as the reverse complement.
CTTCTGGGAGGAACATTGCTCCCTATGTAGAACAAATATAATTAAATTTGTCATATAAACGTTTATACATACCTCCTCTGCTTTACCCTCTGTTATCTCTTCTTGACTATTCCTTCCTTTCAGATACAAAGAGCTTTCCAATATTCTGATATCCTCTTTGTAAAACAACCAAGGTTCCCGCTCATATCTGCCATATCTGTTACTGAGTAAATACAGAAGTAGGGTCTAAACAGTACTGTAAATAGTTAATGGCAGTGAAATAAAAATACATAGAAAAAGGAACATATTTACAGATTCTGTCAGGTTGCTCTTAGCAGAGACAAAAATTTTCCCAGGAAAAAGATGGGAACCGTTTGCAAAAGTGTTGGTTTTTTTTTAAACTACAAATATCTAAGTATAACAAGTTTGTGTGCTTTCTCATAAGCATATTCCATCAATGTGTTTCAAATTCTCTTCTTCCCCATGCAGAGCTGGTAATTGACAGAGTTCTGCTGGCCTTGGACAGAAGGATCCTCAACTATGGCCACATGCTATCAGCCCTGGGCAGAATCACTGACTCTTTTGTGACTATGGCAAAGAAAGGGGACCACACAAAAGCAATCTTCAAGACAAGCAAAAAAGAAAAAGAAAAGTGCATTTTGGTAACACTTTTGAGCCCAGTAATTGCTTTCTAGTGTAAAATTCCAGGTTCCAAAGAAGACTCTGAAATCTAGAGTACTGGGCACGATGCTTGCCTAAGATGCTTTTGTCTGCATGCCCTCGCTCTCTCAGAGCACAATGTTTTATTTATGGGAACTCTATATAAAACTTGCCAAATTAAATAAAAACAAACAGATATGGTGTGCTTATGAGTCATGAGAGCTCAGAAATCACCAGCACCAGCTCTGTGTGAGTTCCTGAGTCTTACCTTTAGAAGCAAAACCAGGTAGACATGAAAAAGCCGTCGCTCTTTCAAGTCATGTAATATTTTTGCTGGACTAGACATATACAGAGAGTCTCCGGTTCAGCATACAGCATGCTAGGGGGCTTTAAAATGCTGTTTCTAGCTTCTAAATCCTGAATCTACAAACCATGAATGTTTATGCATCTGGATGCAAGAAAAAGTCTGGGATGTCAGCTGAGGCTCCAACAAGATTTTGCTAACCAACTGGCTTTCGAGAAGAGCTGTCTCTTTATCCAGCCTTGCTCGTGGTTACCTCAGTGTGACCTCAGAACTTAGACCAGGTGAACAGCCAGAAACTAAATTCCACCATTATCTTTGTGAAGTCACAGACACCCAACATGGGTCTACAGGAATCATTTTGGGAGTTCTGTAAAGTCTGCTGTCCTGAGACAAGTCCTGGTAGGAATCAAAGTCTCCTTAGACATTTGGGTTTAGTTTATACTACTTCTAGACGCTTGTATGAAGTAACAAGTTGCAAAGTCCCCCACCAAGCATAAAAACCACACTGGCCAATAAATGCCATTCAGAAAAAGCAAAGCTTAGCTTAAGGCAAAGGTAATTCCAGCAACACTCTCCTTTAAGGGATGTTGATTCGTCTGTGTTGCTGCTTTATCCTGAACACCCTCATCTTCCTCCACTTCAACTAAAAATACAGAGTCTAACTGTGGACAAATGTGAACTCTAGGAAACTCTGAGGATAAAAACAAAAACACTTCCTTCTCCACATACCTCCATGGTCCTGAGAACAAGCAGTTCACATAGCACGGCCAATTCTGGAGCTACCAAGGAGGCACACATCCATGTTACTATCATGTCAGCATCCAGAAGCTAAAAGCCCAAGTTCACCAAGTTCTTTCCCCACAGGGATTCCAAAAGCCAGACACTAGAGGCTTGAAAAGATCGTTCACTCTCTAAAGGTCTATTGCTCAAAATATGCTCTGAGTTAATTATGTTTGTTTAAGTCAGATCTGAACCTAAAATCCACCCAATGTAGACCATTTGGTACGAAAAAACTGGGTATCACTGTTGTCATGGAGATGCTCAACCAAAACCGAAACGTTTTCCCCAGATATTCTCCATGATGCACTGGGCACTGATTGCTAAAAAAAGAACCTGGGGACTCTTGTTAAAGTGCGTGGAAGTTCATTTTGAAGTGTCTGTTTCTATAAGCTAAAATAAAAATAAATTGCAAAGTAGCATGTTGTGAAACATAAATGAGGGGGCATCCAGAGACCCAAAGTAGTAACCTCTGAAAGTCCAGTGCATTTTTACATGTCACATTGGTAAAATTTAGATACTTAACATATTTTAAGTTTCCTCTTGTTATATAGGTTTTTTTTTTTTTAACCTGAATGAGGATTGTGATGCTGAGTCAAGTTGGAAGGAGACTAGACTCCTTGTTAAGAACTTTTCATTATTAAATAACTTCCTTCCTGTCGCTCAGTATGCTGGGCATGGTGAACTAGGAATGTGAAGCCTGCCTAGGTCCCACAAGCTAGTAAGATGCAGGGCTAGGACCACAGAGCTCTAGCTTCATTCAGACCATCCTCTACCAAGTACTGTACCTAATGTCCACAGGGTCAGTGGGTAGTCAGTCCTTCTCTTTAGGACGTAAACATCTTTGTTAATGCTGATCCAAAGCCTCAGAGATGGGTGCCATGAGAGTAACCCAGATACAGCAGCTTAGTTTCTGTGTGATTGACTGCAAGTAAGCTAGCAGGATAGGACCTACTTCACTTCACATGCGCCAAAATAAAAACTGCAGAAAACTAATCATTTGCCACCTTGCCCCTAAGTACAAAGCTGAGATTCCCGATGGCCTTATACCAAGATACTCTGTGCACGTACTTAAGTCCAATCACACCCTAACCATAAGGAAGTGTTGGAGTCTTTAATGAGCAGATAGAATTCATGATCATTGAAACACTGGACTAAGTCTGGTTATGGCCAAAACGTAAACTCCAATGAGGAACGTGCCTCATAAAAGCCTTAGAGTCAAGAGAGGAGTAGCGGAGTCTGCTCTGCTTCAGTAGCTTACAGACATCCAAAGACAGCTATGCAGCTGGAGCGGCACACTCAGACTAGGAAAGAGACCCAGAGGAAGCAAAGAGACCAGCAACTGGAAAAATCAATTTCTGTTTCTACTTCTTCATTCTGAGTGGTTGTGAGAAAGAAGAGAACAACTCAAGCTTATGAAAAAGAATTAAGATTCATATTATCCCAGGGTTAGATATTTCCTTTTTCTTCCTCTCAAAAAGTAACAAACTTTTAAATGTTCAGGATGGGGCACAAAGTTGTATAGTAATAGACTCAGCCTTAACAACACTTTACCAAGTCTGTTGAGTTTGAAGAAAGAACTCCAAGGAAGGGTGGAGATGCCAAGTAGTTCTTGAAAGCTTCAGTCCACAATCAAAACAGCATAGAGAAATTTCTCCTGTGGCTGTCTGCTGGGCTTCTTCCAGTTCTCCTTTCAGCACTAGAATCCTTGAAATCCCAGGTAGAGCCCTCCCAATGATGACATCACAGTGAGGTCATCTAAGTCTCAGAAATGAGTTCTTTTTATTCACTAACTTAAAGAGTAAAAAGGTAGGAAAAACAAGGTTTCTGTGCTTGGCCAAGCTTTACAAAAAGCAGAAACATACACACACTTACACAAAAGCACACAGAAACAGACTCCCCACACGTGAGGAGAGCAGCTGAGCAACACCATTTGTCACTGACAGCAAAAAAGAAAACTCCAGGTTGGATGTATAAGGATGTAAGGTTGAAATGGTTAGATATAAGAGGAGTTTGGGTAGTATGGGATAATGTGATCAAAATGCATTGCAAGAATATTGAATTTAAATTATTGAAAGAAGGCCTATGAATATAAAGCTCAAACTGCTCTGCTTTACATTGCATATGAATTCATACAAGTGATAATACATTAATATTTTATGTGTTAAAATTTCATATACATATAAAAGTATTTATACATACACAGATAGATAGATAGATAGATAGATAGATAGATAGACAAATAGACAGACAGACAGACAGACAAGAGGAAATCCATTGCAGACCTCCCATTGACTCAGCCAACATGTGCTTGCCGACTGGACTCCAATAAATACCCAAGGCACTATGCTCCATCTTGCTCAGTTCAAGGAGTAACGATGCTTTTAAAAAGTCTGGCTTTCCCCTCAGCTGAGCTTCCTCATGTACATGGGAACTTCAGAGCAGAGTAGGTGGGACAGCCTGACCTACCTTTGATTAATAGCTCAGTCCCTTGCTTGGTGCCCTTGGGAAACAACTTTGTCAGGATATTTGATGTGTCAAGCCCGATCTAAAGTGGAACCTCACATTTTAACAGGCCTCGAGTAATTAGCATGTACAGTATCCATTGTGTTGTCCAGGAGGGTGAGGGGCTGGATTGTGCCAGGTCCCTTACACCACACAGTGTTGTCTAGGAGGGCCTGGCTGGCCCCTTTCCAGCCTTCCTGCTGGCTCGGTGTGTTGTTTACATCTGGGTGCTTTTCCTGTCACTTGCTAAGCCACCAGAGGAGGATGAAAAATTCTAGTACTGTTGGTGCATAAGATACTTGGCACAAGTCCAGAGAAATGGCCAGTGGGCTGCTGTGCCACATGATTATGGAATTCTGCCTTTATTTGGGAACCAGAAAGGGTACAAGCAAGAAGAGTGCAAGCTACAGCAGGTCTGATGAGGAGCTGTTTGGCTTGTCCTTCTCTTTGGTGCCAATGAGCCAAAAAGGCTTACGAGCTTCCGAGCCCTTGCCCATGCACACGATCAACAGATGTCTTGCGTTATAGACATAAAGCTGTATGGCATGTAGCTCATCTAAGCTGTGTTCCTTAAACATGTAACTTATAAGGGAGCCAGATTCTGGCCAGCCCGTCCTTTCCAATCAAGCCACAGACACTTGACCGTTCACACTGAGATATTGAGAGGAGTGTGTTTGTGCCCTGGCTTTGCATTGTGACTGGGAAATTCACTTAACAAAGACAAGAAATGAATTCTTTACTGGATTTTGCTTCTTGAAATAGGACTCCCCCCCTCCCATCAGATTTGTCAAGCATCTGGTTGTTGTTTTCCTCTGAAAACAATATAAAAATTGGGTTTCTTAACCTTCCCCTCTCACATTATCACAACTACAACCATGACTTGGATTTCAGATGTACGGGTTTGTGAGTGTGAGGGTTTATCTCTATAATGCAAAGCTGATAAGTTGTGAGGAGCAACGGGAAGAAGTTTGAATCCTAAGGGGTGACAAGCCAAAAACAATTTCCTTCCACAAAGATAGGAAAACTCTTCTGCCAAAATGACAGACAAATCTCCTCAAATGGATAAGGACTTAGGTGATAATCATTGTCTCTGACTCAGTAACACTTTCACAGGCAATCCTTCTATTAAAGAGATGTGACAGAGGCAATGCAAACAGGACTCTGGGGGCTGATGTGGGGACATGAGAGGGTTATCAGATGGAAACAGACCTCCAGCTCCTAGTGGCCAGACCTGGTTCCTGAGATGTCTCCAATTTTCCTATTTTTGCATCCTTTATACAGAACTCAGATTCCAGGACAGAACAGGTAAGCCTAGAATATCAGAACCAGATAGTCTGTAACCCCCTGTCACTGCCACACACACACCCAAGCCTCTCCCCAGAGCCTCTTCCACAATAGGGATGATGGCAACAGGTGGTTTTTACTCTTTCACAATAAATGCCTTAAGTCAGCTAAAACATCACAGTGTCCTCTTCGTGTGGGTTGACAGGTCCGTCTGTACAACAAAGTAGTTTCACAGAACAATGAAAAACAGCATTTACTTTGGTGAATGATGACTCATGGTAAATGCATAGAGCACAGAGCAAGTATAGGCCAATGGGACCCTTCATTTTCACAATGAGGCCAGGAGCCAGAGGCCAAGATCCTGTCAAGAGTCAGACTGGACTCAACGCACAGTGGGAACTGTCTTATAGCAGGTGGCTCTCATTGTATGGCAAAGTCTTAAAATCCTGTTCTTTATCTGTCTCCACTTTGCCTAGAGCTCCAGGTCTTCTTACATGATGTAGCTCAGCAGAGCTAGCTGATTTTTCATTATTCTAGGATTGAAACTAACTTTTCTCCCTGTCTTTCCAGCTCCTATGACTGGTGGGCACAGCCATTAGTTTTTGATGCATCCATATGTAATTTTCTTTTGATGTGCTCAGACCAAGTGGGTGGTAAATGCAACCAACTCCTTCCACAGCCCCCATTTCTGTCCTATTAATATCTCTTCACCAGTGAGTCAAAAATAACATTACAAGCAGATTCCATAATTTAGATCTTAAGCATTATAAAGTATTCATGCAAGAGACATTTCAGGTCCTCTACTGCAAATGTAAACTCTGGGCATGTAGGCTAGTCTTTGGCTACCATTTGCTAGTGGTCTCAATCAAAGGAAATCTCTTTCCTAGAATGTAGTTTAATGTAGTAGCCCTTCCAAATAATCTTTTGGATGACCTTGTTGCACTGTTGGAAAGCATTCTATGAAAACAGTCTTCAACATCACCTAGGTAAGTGGCTTTGATTTGAAAATAATTAAAACTTTCTAATTGAAAATATTCCCTACAGACTTGTTTAAAATTTTCATTCTTAATTAAACAAGAGTATTGACTCAAACATTCAAAATACTTATTGAATGTCACTATATTTTAATCACCCAGCTAAATAAGGTAGTACATCAAAAGCAAACAGATCTACGCTGCTGTTCTAATACCTGCAAAATGAAACAAAACAACAACAGCAACAACAACAAAACCAACTGAGATTTCTTACTGTGAATTTCATCCATGCCATTCGCAGTCACAGGCCCCTGTGGCCACACCCACCAACAGGGTTATACACCCACTGTGCATCTTTGAGGACCCCAGATACATTGAGAGGAGCTATAAGATACCTGTGGTAGATCAACATCTAGGGTCTTCCCAAAAATGGCTGGGTAAAAAGTCCTTTGTCTTTCTTCCTGATCAGGTAACTATATTACCTGGCCACATTTGGTCATGCACAGATCACACTATATTACAGTTAAATGTAATAAGACTCAAGATAGAAGGCATTAGATGCCCATACTTTTATAGGATGGGGAGGAGGTGGAGGAAGAAGAGGAGGAGGAGGAGGAAGAGGAAGAGGAGAAGGAAGAGAAGACAGAGAGAGAGAGAGAAGCTTTTAAGGTTCACTTTTCCTCTTTACTTCTTACTTCAAAGGCATCCTTTTCACAGAACCCATGGAGGAAAAAGTCAACTAAATATCAGATAAGTAAACTTAGGATCAAAAGAGAAAACAAAGCAGCATCTCATTGATGACAGGTATACACAGTCCAGAGGAACCCACCCCAGCACCAGATGAGGTCCTTTCCATTACAAAGATCAAAAGGACAAGGCAGACTGGCTACAAACAGCAGGTGACCTTGGAACCTATGCTGCAAAAGCCTCAATGTGTTTTCAGTTCAGGAGAAAAACCCATCCCCATCCTATTGCTTTAAGAAAAACCCATCCTATTGCTTTAAGAATAAGCAATAGGATGTTTCCAAGGAGAAGCAGATTCAACCTTAGGTACTGCCAAGCAAGGGAACTAATGGAGTTACAAATCCACTGTGCATGTCTTGAAACTTCCTACTGCCTCTGATGATTCAGGGGATGGGCCTATTGTGGACCAACTCCCAAGCTCTGCCTGGAACTACAACACAGGCTCAAACCTAACATTATGAATAAGAGAAAGAACAGCTTAGACTGGGGTGTAAATCTCAGAGAGGAGAATGTAGAAGTGGGTGATCACCCAATAGCCCTGCCTGCATGGACAGAAATGCAATGTCTTAATGGAAATTTGCAATCTTTCTGTTTTCTTTGGATTCCCCCATATCCAGATCATGTACGCATTCATGACACACTCAATGCTACCTTTTTTGATAGAGCTCCTGCAGGGTTAAGAGATCATGCAGAGGCCCCCTAGCTGACATGAAAACTCCCCAGATAAACATAGTCTTGAATGCATATTCCTTTTACTTGTTAGCTGAACCAAATTGCAAATGTTTATAAGCACAGAGTTTGTATTTTTCTCTCCACCAAAACATCATGTAGCCCAGTGCAGAGTCCAGATGGGAACTAAGACACATTCGTAACCAGGTAGCCTAAGCCAGGCCATAAAATAAGAATGGAAATCTGCAACTAACTGGGGTGAGAAGGTGGGGGGCATCTCCAGATGAGACAGAGACCTGGAATAGGGGAGATGACCATGAATCAATGAGGGTGACCTAACTGTGACTCAGTACAATGGGGATATAGAACCTGAAGAGTCCACCTTCTGTATGTAAGCCCCGCAGGACCCCCAGTAGAGTGGTAAGAGACACCAACTCACCCACAAAACTGTCAACTCAGAATTATCCTGAATATAAGAAATTTTGGCATAAGGGATGGAGCAGAGACTGAGGAAATGGCCACGCAATAACTGGCCCAACTTGGGACCCATCCCATGAGCCATCCCTGACACTATTCAAGTAGATACTCTGGTCGCACTTGTAGACAGGAGTTCTAGCATGGCTGACCTCTGAGAGGCTCCACCCAGCAGCTGACTCAGACACCAGACACCCACAGCCAAAGAGTGGATGGACCTGGGGACTCTTATGGAAGAATAGGACGGAAGGATTACAGGCCCCGAAGGGGATAGAAACTCCACAGAAAGACCAACACACTCAACTAACCTGGACCCTGGGGGCTCTCAGTTTGTAAACTACCAACCAAAGAACATACACGGGTTGACCTAGGCCTCCTGCACATATGTAACAGATGTGCAGCTTTGGCTTTTGTTGTGTGGTCCCAAACAACTGGAAGGGGATGGGGGCCTATCCCAAAAAGCTGCTGTCTGTGTCTGGATTTGTCTTCTAGCTGGTCTGGCTCTGTCTGGCCTCAGAGGGAGGGGAAGCACATAGCTTCACAGAGACTTTTATGCGCAGGATAGGGGGGATTGCCCATGAGGGCCCCTACCTACTCAAAGGAGAAAGGGGAGCGGGGATGGGGGAAGGATTGTGGGAGAGGGTGACCAGGAGGGGAACAGTGAGCGGGATATAAAGTGAATAAGCAAATAAATAAATAAATAAAATAAAATTTAATTTTAAATGGGGGAAAAGCATAAGACCGTCTTGTATAAGAGTTGTGTATACTTACCATGTCTTACGCAGTAGTGAACACAGTGAAGACCTTAGGTCACACACAATCTCCAGGCCCATGTTCCCAGAAAATTTATTTCACATCTTCTGATTCATTCCTTTTGTCTCCTGAATTCTTAGAATGTCATTCAATCCTGATTCTTTGTGGCCTTAGGACCTTACAAAGGCTCTGCTCAGAATCCCTAAGGCTGTCTGCATCCCACACAGCTTCACATTTCTGCTCAGTATTTTGTGTCTGATGTGTATTAAAATGTAGCCATCTAAGATGAAGCTGGACAGATATGTGTGCTCCCAGAATTCTGTGAGGTAAGTAAAGCGAGTCACCCTAGATTATAAGAACAGTAGTTTTCAATGTGTAGTGAAATGTATTCATGACACTGTTATTTGCACTGAGATTTTAAATGTTAAGACTTCTTATGATTGAGCTAATATTTATACTTTTGATCACATAGCTGATCAATTCTTAAGGCTAGCACTTGTGGCTTCTAATCCGCTTGTAGGAAGATACTCCCACAATCTGAGAAAAAGTCCAAGAAATAGAGGACATGGAGATGCTACGTAAATGTCCTATAGAGAACATGTACACCTTTGGGCCTGAGGCTGCTTTATGCTTTCCACAGCCCATTAGTTTTCTTCCACTCTCAGAATCAATTTTCCTTTAATATATATCATCTCAATTTCTATTCCTAACCACAAGGCTTTATTCTTGGGACGCCAGCATCTAGATATGAACCCAGGACTGGGCATGTTCATCTCTTTTCAGATAAGCATGCCTTTTCTGAGATTCCAGTTTTCCTCACTATCTCTGATCTAGGTGCCAAATTTTAAAGCTGTGGCTTTCTCTTTTTCTCCCTCCTCCTGGTGTACACCTGGGGACACAGTATCTCTGCCTCTTTCGTTGGTTCATTTTTGTTATTGTTGTTGTTGTTGCTCAAACTGTAATAAAACTATTGAGCTTCCTTCCTTCCAAATATGTTTATAGATTCTTTTACTAGCAAAACTAAAACTCAAAGAAGAACCTGGTTTCCTTTGTATTAGGAAGTGGATGGGAGAGAGGGAAGAAAGGAAAAAGAGAAAGAAAAATATTAAATATATTTAAGAAAAGATTGATTTTTGTCGACCACAGATTTGCAAACTCACATTGCATAATATCAGGTAGTAGAAGCAGGGCAGAATCTGGTTCAAGTTGCTGATGTCCTAAACACTCAATCTCCAGTGTTCATAGGAGCATCGCAGATATGGAAACTTACAATTTTACCCACTCTCCTCCCCCATCTTTAACCAACCAACTCCACAGGCACATTATCTCTGAACTGTTTTTTCTATACAGTAAGCCTGGCGTCTGTCTCATTTGCTGGGGAAAAAGAAACTGGAAGTGGAAGGAGTCCCTGAAAGCTGCTCAAGAGTCCCCAGTTTGGACTGACTATGTGATCTTAACTTTTCTAACACAAGCAATTTTCAACCTCACTTAAACACTAACACTTTTTTTTAATCATGCCCAATTTAAAAGTGAAAACAGAGAGTTGAGTAAAAGCACTTGCCTACTCAAGCCTCATTGTTTGAGTGTAATCCCAGAACCCACAGAAAGGTTGAAGGAGAAAACCAACCTCATAGAGTTGTCTTCTGACTTCCACATATACACTGTGGCATACACACATGTACTTACAACACACACACACACACACACACACACACACACACATCGTCATCATCATCTCGACAATAATAAATAAAACGAAACCCAAGTTGTTGTTGATCATGTGAATGCTCATACAAAATCCTTGTTAGGTGTTAGTCCTGCCTTGTTCAGTGCCTCATTGTCACATCAACCAATTAAATCAAGAAACAAAGGAGAATTTTACACAAAGGCTTCTGAACACAAAAATGCCGCCTGTGAAATTACATCTCCAAGCAAGGTATAACGGTAAGCTCCATCTATGTAGATAATAATTAAATCAGAGATAATTGGCTATTTGTTTGAGTCAAAGCAAGCTGTTTCCTGGAACGTATTAGCAAACACAACACTAATTATGTTAACCTGTCTGTAAATTAACCTACTGCTCAATCAGCTGCTATTACTAAGGCTGCCATCACAAGAACAAATCCCCAAGTCCAGGATTTAAAATAACTTCAAATGCTCCCTACAAGAATTAATGTGTGGTCCTTTCAGAGCACTGACCAAACAGCTTAGGGTTGAGATGTGCTTGCCCATCAGCATAACTAACACACTTTGGTATGGGAGAGATGAAACCAGATGCACAAATTTTCAATTATGAAGAGAATTGGAACCATGCTGCAGACTCTATCTTTGGTACCTACCAAAGGCTTGTTGGCCAAGAATCAAGATTCTCCACATCAAGGTGGAGAAGGCAGGTATGATCCACAGGCTGGAAACGGTGGCTTTTTAAAGCCCTTGCCTTCTAACACCATGCATCTATGAGTCTACGGCACACACAAATGTTTTATGTGCAATTATAACCACTTTTGAGTTTTCTGCTGCTTGTCCCAAAAGCCATTACTGTATCACTTATTTCCAACTTTAAGATCATTTATAGTCTAACACTACAGATTCAGTGGCTTGAACAGAATGCACTCATTTTAAGCCTTAAAAATAAAAAATATAAAAACAAGATACAGATGGAAGGAGAAAAGAAGTGCATATAGTTAATATTGTCTCAACTGAATGTGAGATTAAAATGTATATAATATGACATTTTCAATAGAGTATTAGAAAAATCAAAGAATAAAGAAATAGTACATCAAGCCATGACAATACAGGGAAGAGTAGTGAGTGGTTAAGGAACTAAATCTTTACCATACCTGAGTCTGCCTCTCTCTCTCTCTCTCTCTCTCTCTCTCTCTCTCTCTCTCTCTCTCTCTTTTTCTCTCTCTCTCATAGTTTAGCCTATTTTACATGACTTTAATGAGTCTTCTGCATACTTCTTTAGCATACTTATGATCACCTAAACATCTTACTGAAACCAAGGATCAGTTCACCAAGAGAGTCCAAGCAAGGCTAAGATTTCATTCCTAACTTGCTGATCCTGAGAGTCCAATATCATCTCCAACATCAGGAGACAGCAAATCTTCAAGAGCATTCTGGAGAAATGAACAGCTTCTGGATGTGAAAGAAATGTTCAGATATGTGTTGGTAGAGTTTT